>NW_026900806.1:0-220618 GCF_033783945.1 Neopsephotus bourkii | reverse complement strand
AACAGCCTAGCAATGTTCCAGATTTAACACCTCTATTGCTCTTGATTTAACATACTTCTCAGACTTTGAGCAAATACTTTGGCCATCCATTTAGAATTAGTACTGTTTAATTGCAAAGTTTGAGATTATTTTAAGCACAATTTTATTTTCTGTATTTTTTTTAATAATGCTGTTGGTTATTAGTACCTTCAAAACTGGCATGGTTAAGGTTTTTACACTGTTTTAACAAAATTAAGCTCTAATGATTATAATAGAAACTTATGGATTGACTTCTGTTCTATTTAGGTGTCATTTATTTGAAAATACTGAACTGACCTGGTAAAACTGACTTGGTAAAATGCTTAAATTACATTTACAGTGATTGCTTTTCTGTAGCAAATATTTGTAGTATGACTCTCTGCTCAGGAGAATGGCCTCATCATAGGAGGAACAACATACCATATAGAATTTGCCTATTAATCTGCAGCTGAAAAGTTGGTTCTTTTGTTTGGGGATTATAATGCACTAATGATAAATCTGGTAGGATGATTCAGTCTTAAAGCTTCTCATGGAAAATGAGAACAAAGAAGGATGGTAATTTCAACTGCCATCTGTCAGTTGCCATGTCAACAGTATTTTTATATAGGTGAGATTTCACTCTGAGAAAGCCTTCCAACAGCATTTCTCACTAGAGCTGTGTTACTGTGGGTGTAGTTGTAACTCTCTCTCAGTTCTCAGTTACTGTGTCAGTCACCTGGAACTACACTTTCTAATTGGTGTTGCTCAAACTTACTGCTGGAAAGGTACTAGACTTATCCAAACATATTTTGGATGCTTACAGAATATAAAATCAAAGTACAACATGAAACCTTTGACAAGAAGTTTAACAATATTTAATGCCTTAATTCAAAATAGTACAAATATACTGTTGTGAGCCAAGTTATGAGTGTAGAAACGTTTATTGTAAGAAAGCTTTTAAAGCGCCAGTGATGTATTGTAGATGTGATACAACAATGCACTGGTGACCATGCAAAATACCTTAAAGCAAGAGATACTGAGTTTGTTGTTCTGTTAACTTGACAACAGCCTAAATATCAGCATGAGGTGATTTCATTCCTAATTGTTCCCCAAAAAACATAAGGAGGCAAATCTATGTTTATTGTATTGTGATAGAGGGCTACAGACAACTGTGCTTTGCTGACAATGGCATGTGTTTAGCCTTATTCTCCAACCATCTAAAAAAGACTGCAAAATATTTTAAGTTGTGCTTCCTTTTAATTATGAAATCCATTACTACTTTTGCTGTCAGGAGCAAATTCTGTCATGGGGTTTAAAAAGTTCAGTAGCATTAAGTATATATCTAAAAAAAAATCTTACTTTTTTATGCCACTCTAAGAGAAATATTAAGGGTGTGAATTAAGGATACGCTTAATAGTGACAGTAGCGTAATATGAAAGTCTCCTTTTTTGGCCTCTGATCAAGTTCATATTAGAAAATCCAGTAAAACGTCACAGCTTGGCAGACTGCTCATCAGTACTCTCTGATGTCCGGGTTAGTGCTGCTGTTTGAATGGGTCACTGCTCAGCTCTGACATGGTAACAAACTGTCTGACTGTCCTTCAGGGTGGGTGGGATCAGTTCAGCATTGTATCTGCACTCTCTTTTCAGCTTCTGGGCTGCCAAGCAAAAGCAGTGTTACAGGACAGCATGTGATGGGACAAGTGCCAGACCAGAGCACACTGCAGAGAACCAGCTGCAGAGCTGAGTGCCTCTAAGATGAATAGTTTGTAGTTATTTGAGAAAGTATGTCCTAGTTTATCAAATGGTATTTATTAGGCATGCAGATTGAGAGGTTTAAATGCACAGTTAATCATGTAAACTTCTATCACTAAGGACTAACTATTAAGTAAAAGCATGATTATTTTTAGAGATTTTTCCAGGACCGTACACTGCGCAACTTGTAACTTCACCATTTTAAACATATGAAGTTGAGCTACTTGTCTTATAGTAGTGCACAAAGATAACATTGCTTATTCCAAGTGTCCTACTATATTCTTAATTTAATCTTTGTATATCTCATCCCATAGCAATAAATTCTGGGGATTCAATCCTCATTCATCTTCCACTCCAAAATGTTTTCTTTTTACTTCTTTAAAAACAAAATCCCATACCTTTATTATTTAAAAAAGTTACTTTCATAATTACTTTAGGCTTTTCTAAAATAAATGTGGTTATAGTTTACTTATAAAAGAGTTTATATAATGCCGATACATTTTTATGGTTTTAATTTCTGAGTGCTTTGTCTTCTCTCTTAACTAACACACACAAATACTACATCTGTCCCATGATGAGCTACTGAATTAGCATTAACATTGCAGCTTTTTTAAGTTCTCCAACAGCTAAATTCTTTAACTATTGTACATATGGATTTAAAAAAAAATACAGAATACTTTAGGTTGAGCACCATTAAGATTACAATCAAAATAATTAATGATAAAGTCATCCGATAAATTGCTCAAGCTTAATTTTCAGAAATGCATGTTACTTTCCAGGAATGTGTAAATGACAAGACCAATTCAGATGATACAACATATTCTGCTCACTGAAACACTAAACTTTATTTAGACATGTTTCTTTCTACCAAATACTACTAAAGAATGGGTGGTACATAAATAATGATACATGCAATCTGATCCCTTTACTAAGAAAAATAAAATTATAGTTCTGTTAAATAAAGATGAAATGCTATTATATACAGTCTGTTAACTGAAAAGCCTCGTGAGACATTCAGGTCTGATTTTAATACTTTCCAAATAAATACCAAATAATGCAGCATTTACAAATAGCACACCAGCAGTATTTGCAGAGTAATTATTTTACAAAACAGAATTTAGTATTTCAGTTAAGCAAATGAGTAGCAGCTCCTTCATAAATATTAAGGCATGTCACATAGCATCAAAATGGAACCGATGAGCCTTCTGTGGCTTCTGTCATCTGCTTTCTGAAAAATAATAATAAAAAAACACTTTGTAGGATCTACAGCAATACTGTTACAGAAATGAGTTGTCAAATTTCAGAGAATGGTTCATTTTTTTACCATGTCACTCAGTTAGCAAAAGGCAAAATGCTCAGTAAAAGCCTCAATAATTAGCTTTTAAATGATGTCAGTTCGAAATAGCAAGATCTACTCAAAATTGGCTTCTGCTGTCAATGCTCAGCTGTTTTAGTATTTATGTGCCATTATTTTCCATTATTTGTAACACTGCTTTTTTAAAAGTGGTATTTCAAAACCGAAGAATGTTTACTAGTATGTATTTATTTATTTATTTAGTATGCATTATAAATACGAGATGAAGATACTCTGGAATAATGTCATCTATGCATGTAAATCATCATGTAGATGTCATCCTGTAGATGTTACACTTCTAATGAGATTCTTTTTAAAAATTCCATCAAATACAAATTTCTACAAAGATGGCAGTTCAACCAACAATTAACAGCACCAAGTAGGCTAAAAACTTTTTGTGGTTTTGTTTGGAGGATGCATTTCCATGCTTATTTATGCAGAGCACACAGTGATCTGCTGAAAGAGCAGTTTGGATGGTGCCTGGAAAAAGCAGCATATTTAAATTGTACTTATGATCCAGGTAATGCATAAAAACATGTCCTTTCCCACAAGCCTCCTCTTGTGTTCTAAAGCAGTACTAGAGTATGAAAGTACTTTTAAAAGGATATTTTGAACACAGAATGTGAACTTTTATAGGAAACAGTGTTTTTGTAATGACTGCCAGTATGTGTCAATCCTAGCATAAGAGAATTTAGCAAAACGGATTTAAGTGGTTTTTAGCTTGCTTAATCCCAACCCCAACTTTTTTTTAAATGAGTAAAATGAAGAAAAGCTCTTATAGTATGTTGTTGCAAAGGGAATTCAGATTTGTATCTCAATGGATAAATATACATGACAATTTTCATAGGAATCAGTGCATGCGTTCTGCCATGGAAGTTTGTCTTCTCCTTTGGCACAAGGCCAAAGATTTCTTTATCACACAATGTTTATGTATGATAGCAACTCCATTGGATTAACTATGGATTTTACTTCATGCTGTGGCAGCAGCAGTTGTCAGTGAAGTTTAAGGTGTATCAGTCTGGCTTTTTGGAAGTGATTATCAATGTCAGTAGTATTCTGAATGTCAAAAATGGAATGTGAAGAAGGGAGTGCCATACTCTTTCCTACATTGAAATGCTTGTCACATTTGACAAAATTTTGTAGTCTCACTTAGAAGGCAGTTTTCACTCCGTTTTTTGTATGCTTCCTGCAAAATTACTACTTCAAATTTGACAGTAACCGATACTCTGAGGAATCTATCAAAACTTCTCTAGCAGTGTTATCATCCATTGAGTAGTCTTCACATGACTACCATCAAGACCACAAAGCCAGTTATGAAGAATGAGAGCATAGGAGTATCAAGGTCCTTAGCTAATGTAGCAGACTATATTTGCTGTAAGATGAATAATGGTTTAAATTCTTCCTCAATTTCTATTTAATTTGATGTATCAAAACTAAAAACTAAAAATGGATCCCAAATTTCTAAGGAATGACAGAGAAACATACTATCCTTAAATCCTGCAGTTATTTAAACAACACAATACTTGGCTGGCAGATGAATTTGTAACAACTATTGTAGACAAAGGGGCTCCTATTACCATTTATCTGCAGAGGTCAAAGTATATGTTTTATTTTAACTGCTGAATAAAACACTGCATTTTACAGACAGATAAAACCTCTGGGGGAAAAGAAGACATTGCAACAGCCAGTACATTTCCCCTTCCTTTCTTTGCTACAGATCTACAGCTCTAGAGATCTGTAAAGGAAATAAGCATCTATGCAGAGCAGTATTTTTATAAGACTAGCGAGAGAGGCAGTAAACGATGAACAAGATCAGGGACACAGAATTTTGGAGTTTAACTCCCAGTTATGTCAGTGATACACAATACAGCCTTGGTTAAGAGTCTTATTTGTTCTGTACCTCAACCATTCCTTCTAAAAACTGTGAAGGTTAAAATCAATAGGAAGGCACTGGAAAATTACAGGAATTAACAAATGTTTATATGGTAGTCTGAAAATACACACAATTTATCCAAATATTTATGCCTACTTTGACCAAGATGCAGCTGTTGGAAATGTGTTTATAATACAACCAATACACCATTTCATTCACATACACCTAATGGGATTTAAAATGGCTCAGAAAGCACTCTGGGCTGAGTGCTTCTTTATATCACAATACATGAACTATTATATGAAGAATTGTTTTAAACATTGACATTGAATTTCCATTTCTCCAGATGGCATTAGATACAGTTAATCCTTCCCCAGCTCGAAGTCCAAGTATTTTTTCTGCTATTGTTGCTTAAGATTTGCTAGAAATGGAGTTAAACCCAGCCAGTGTACAGTCCTAGCTATCAGTTAGCAATGCTTCCTTGATACAGTAGGATATGCTAAGGACAGTCAGTGGAAGTTTGCTCTTCTTTGCTTTGTGTATTTTATTCCAGCTTTTCTATTATTTGGAGACTGTATTTAATACTTTGAAGAGTAAAGACTGACAGACAGCATTTAAATGTGCAAAGCCTATGTGAATGTTTAACAAGGTCATTTTATTTCCACAAGCACAAAATAACAAACAGTTCTACCATGTCAAATTGTGCAGTAATTTTATTTGACAGATTATGGCTTGGATACACAGTAGCATTTATTGGCAATTTTGCCAGTTGGATATGATGGAGAACTGAGCATAGTCAAGAAAAATGGGAACCATTTCTTTTGTGAAATGAAAGGCCCCATTCAAAATGCTTCTTCAAATCAATGGATTTTTATCCACTGCATGTATAATTCAGACACACAGAGGAAAGCAGCCAGTATGTACATGATTGACTTCGTATACAGTTTTGAATGATGACGTCAATACAATCAGCAAAGACAGATACAGAAAAAGAGACATTTTCCTTATTTTTAAATTACTAGCAGAACTCAAGATAAGTAAACTGATTTCATGTTCCATTTTCCAAAACAGCACCCCTTAAAACTCTGCATAATAGAAAGCTTAGATATGAAACAAAAATATATCATTTACTTGGGAATAATAGCTTAATGGCAAAAATTCATCCATGTTGTCTTCATTCCCCTTTTTAAGTGTCTTAGAGCTTAAATAAAAACAATTCCAGTTTTAAAGCTTGCAGTAAATTCTGACTCAATAAGTAAACATTTTTAGGGAATTAATGCAGTCTGTGTCAGAAACTATACTGTAGAAAAATATGCAAAAAACCAACATACAAGACTGTAAAATTTTAGGAAGTGTTAAATAGTACAGAAAATACAGAAAAGAATCTAGTATTCTTTTACTAGAATAAAAGTAAAAGTGTAATATGCCAATTTATTTATTTTTCTTGCCAGTGTAATATGCCAATTACAGCCAGGATGGAAACACAGACACCAATTAAGGCTATAGCTGTTAGCAGCACAATGTTACTTGGGGTCAGATACAGCTTGGCACTCTATGGAAGAAGAAAATCCAAGGAAACATTAATACCCTTCACCAGGAAGCAGAAAACAGATTTAACTTAAAAAGATCATAGAATCATATAATAGTTAGGGTTGGAAAGGACCTTAATATCATCAAGTTCCAACCCCTCTGCTATGGCCAGGGACACCTCGTACTAAACCATGTCACCCAAGGCTCTGTCTGACCTGGCCTTGAACACCACCAGGGATGGAGCATTCACAACTTCCCTGGGCAACCCATTCCCAGTGTGAGACAGACAACAACTTGGGCTACAGGAACTACTGGCTATACTTAAAAGACTGAAGCTTAATGGTTTTTCTTACTTGAAAATATATGGCTTAATATAATTATTTTCAGGTAATGCTATGTCTAAATTCAGTTTAACTTTCCAGGAAACCTATGGATATCCTCAGGGACTGACTTTTTTTTTTTTTCTCATTAGGAGATTTATCTCCTGCCCCTGCCCAGGACAAAGTAAAAGATGCAGCAGAATCTCCCACAAAACTGCCTGGGGCTTGGGGAAAGGGAGCAGCAGGGTGAAGTAAGCCTGTAAGATCTGTTGTTTTCTGCAGGCAAGAAGCTCCTCTTGGACAGGCTATGGAGCTCAGCTGGTTGGGCATTGCTCAGTCTGAGTTTACCAGAGACAATGGCAGTTGTAGGCAAAATAACCAGTTGATTGTGGCAGGAGAATGCTGGAAAGCAAAAAACCTAAGCGCTTGAAGGGCTTCTGGAAGTCATCCCTTGAATGTTTTGGGGTCCTGTGGCTCATCTAACACCCTTTCTGTACTACAGGCTTCCCGTCAAGGGAAAGCTGTCAGCAGGAGGCCATGTATCAGTGTCAAAGAAACTGTACATTTATAAAGGTTTATTATGAAATCTGATTCCTTCTTGGGATTCTCTCCTCTGCTTTTGTAGTGTCCATAAACTTCACAGGAAAGCAAAAATAATTTAAGGATAAAATGACAGGAAATCTTTTGCATAACACATACCCTTAAATACCTCAAGACTATAACTAAATTTTCTTCATCTGGCAGATGCTATTCCTGTCATTCTTAATTAGCAGCTTAAGCAGCATATCACTTCTCAACTGTTATCTGTCCTATAGTAAAATTAACTGCTGAAACAGATGTCAGAATATTTCTGCATGATAAATGCAACTGAACTCGGTAATACATCAAGTGGCAAAAAGTAGCTGGAATATCTGACTAATGGAGAAGACAGAAACATGCTCTCTTTCTGGGACAAACATTTTAATTGCAAAGTGAATTCCGTGTTTAAGCTCTTGTGTAACTGACCCATTCACTTTTTCTTAAAGTATTAATGCCTTTGTCAACAAATACTGTGTTCAGAATAGCTGAACTGAATGTTTTATATGCAACCAGAAAGAAATCGCTTGTTTGGTGAAACAGAAGTGCTTGCTTAGATCATTACCACACTTGCAATTTGTCAAAAGAATGTTGGTAAATTTAGCAAATATTTTACTATTTACAGGAGTTGAGCTGGTAATATTCTGATCTCTCATGGGCACTACCTAAGCAGCTGTGTAAATACCTGAGAAGTATTCTGCCTAGCCTCTGAGGAAACTACATCCACAGAACTGGCCGCCACCACTGTTCTTAAATTTCCTTGCTCTACAAGAGACTGGTTTTAATCCTACTACACATACTGCCTGAAGTAAACTCTGTATTAATGTGATTTTTTTGAAGTGCAAAACAAAATGATGAAGTTACCTTCGAGGAACATTATGAAGATAGGGAATGACTACAAGCTGGGAGTTTGGTATGATAGCTGTCCATTCATGTTTTCTTGCAGACTGAAAGAAAAACAAAGGCTATGTCAATTCATAACGAAACAATATATTTAAAAGCAAAGGAATTCTCTGTTGAAACACGCAAAAGGAGTGTTCTGGCTTTGGCTGGGATTGAGCTAGTTTTGCTCATAGCTGCTGGTATGGACTGTGTTTTGGATTTGTGCTGAAACCGTGCTGACAATCTAGCGGTGGTTTGTTGACCACTGAGCAGTGCTCACAAAGCCATGGCCTTTTCTGCCTCTTACCAGCCAGCGAGGAGGCTGGAGCTGGGGTTACTCAGTCAGGATGGCTGGCCCTCACAGGGATGTTCCACACCATGTGCTGTCATGCTCAGCATATAGAGCTGGAGGAATAAGGAAGGGACTGATCACTGCCTGGGTTGGGCTGGGCATTGGTCAGAGAGTGGTGGGCAACTGTACTGTGCATTACTTGTCTTTCTGAAGTGTTATTCCTGTTATTTCATTACTTTTATTATAATAATATTTTACTTTATTTCAATTATTGGGCTGTTCTTATCTCAACCCATGGGTTTTCCCTTTTCCTGGTTCACCTCCCCATTCCAGCAGTGGGGGGAATGAGCAAGCAGCTGTGTGGTACTTAGTTGTGGGATGGGGTTAAACATGACAAGGAAAACACACACAAAAAACCCCAATCCAGTTTTTTTTTCCATCTTTTTATTTTAAATATAAGTGATTATTCCCTTGTGTTTGTATAAGCCTTTTATTCGGAAAGCTCCAAAGTGCTTAAAAAAACAAAGTAAAATAAAGTACAAAGCAACAACATAATAGCAAAAGACGAAAAGAACCAATTCTAAAAAGGAGGCAGGCAAAGCAATTATCCAAATCAGAATTTGGCCAGGATGCTAATTTGAATGCCTTGCTTTTTAAAGCTGTACCATCAGATCTTTAAAGACTGAAAATTACTAGGACCCTACTTTTATGTTTCATCTGAAGGTTAGATAATCAGAGTAATCTCTATCTCCCACCATATTGATCCTGGTTTTATAACTGAGGTAGAGAGGATTATGTAAGTTTACAGGCTGGCCAGGTCAATCCCAGGCAAGTTTTACAGCTGAGACCACAATAACTGGATCTTCAGATCTAATACACATTTACCAAATAAGCAAGCACTAGATATCTATACTAACATTTACAGACAAATTCAGTTATCTTTTGTTTTAGCTTCAGAACTTACACACTCTACAAGAACCAAGCACACAAGTTTTTTTCTGACTAACATTTTTTCTGTATTCAAACTACTACTTTTGATGTATTGTGTACAGTTCTGGTGTCCTTAGCATAAAAAGAACATGGAACTGTTGGAACAAGTCCAGAGAAGGGCCACAAGGATGATCAGGGGGCTGGAACATCTCCCATACAAAGACCAGCTAAGAAAGTTGGGGCTGTTCAGCCTGGAGAAGAGAAGGCTGCTGGGGACCTGACAGCAGCCTTCCAGTATCTGAAGGGGGCCTATAGGGATGCTGGGGAGGGACTCTTCATCAGGGACTGGAGTGGTAGGACAAGGGGTAACGGGTTCGAACTTAAACAGGGGAAGTTTAGATTAAATATAAGGAAGAAGTTCTTTACTGTGAGAGTGGTGAGGCACTGGAATGGGTTGCGCAAGGAAGTTGTGAATGCTCCATCCCTGGCAGTGTTCAAGGCCAGGTTGGACAGAGCCTTGGGTGACATGGTTTAGAATCATAGAATAGTTAGGGTTGGAAAGGACCTTAAGATCATCCAGTTCCAACCCCCCTGCCATGGGCAGGGACACTTCACACTAAACCACATCCTTGTTGGCCTTGTTTAACGCAAGGTGTCCCTGCCCATAGCAGAGGGGCTGGAACTAGATTATCTTAAGGTCCTTTCCAACTTTAACTATTCTATGATTCTGTGATGGCTTTCTATGATGGGGCTATGGAACTGATGATAGGGGCAGAGCAGTTGACATCATCTGCCTGGACTTCTGTAAAGTGTTTGGCACTGTCCCGCACGACATCCTTGTCGCTAAACTAAAGGGACATTAATTTGATGTGGATAGACCAGACTGTGGATAAAGAATTGGCTGGATGGCTGCACACAAGGAGGTGTGGTCAACAGCTCAGTGTCCACATGGAGACTGGTAACAGGTGGTGTCACTGAGGAGTCGATTTTGGGACCCATTCTGTTCAACATCTTTGTCAGTGACATGGGATTGAGTACACCCTGAGCAAGTTTGCAAACAACACTAAGCTGGAGGGAAGGGATGGGAACAATGGGGACCTTGAGATGTCTGAGAGGTAGCCAGTGCCAAACTCATGAAGTGCAACAAACCCAAGTGCAAGGTACTGCATCTGGGTCAGGGAAATCCCAGGCACAGCTACAGGTTGGGCAGAGAAGAGATTTAGAGCAGCCCCGCGGAGAAGGACTTGGGGTGTTGGTCCACGAGAAACTGAACATGAGACGGCTTCAGTGTGCACTTGCAGCTCAGAAACCAACTGTGTGCTGGGCTGCACGAAAAGAAGCGTGACTAGCAGATTGAAGGAGCTGATCCTGCCCCTCTACTATGCTCTCGTGAGACTCTACTTTGAGTAATGTGTGCAAGTTCTGCTGTCCTCAACATAATGAGGACATGGAGCTGTTAAAGCAAGTCCAGTGGAGGGCCATGATGTCGATAAGGGGGCTGGAGCACCTCACATACAAATACCAGCTAAGAAAGCTGGGGCTGTTCAGCCTGGAGAAAAGAAGATGCATGGAAACCTCATAGCAGCCTTCCAGTATCTGAAGGGGGACTATAAGGATGTTGGGGAGGAACTCTTCATCAGGGACTTTAGTGCTAGGACACGGGGTAATGGGTTCAAACTTAAAACAGGGGAAGTTCAGGTTAGATACAAAGAAGATCTTTACTGTGAGGGTGGTGAGGTGCTGGCACAGGTTGCCCAAAGAAGTGGTAAATACTCCATTGCTGGTAATGTTCAAGGCTAGGTTGGACAGAGCCTTGGGAAGCATGGTCTTGTGAGGTGTTCCTGTCTGTGGCAGAGGGGTTGGAAATAGATGATCGTTAAGGTTCTTTCCAACCCTAACTATTCTATGATTCTATGAATATCCTTGCTTCTGGAAGGAAAATAAAAAAGGAAAACAGAAAAAAAGTCCCTAGCAGTACTTCTATCCAAAGTCTGTCAAGAAAGGTAACACCATATACATTGACAATTGTAGTATTGACAATCATTAAATCTCAACTGACCTTTTCTCCTAAAGGACGAGGAATGCCAACATACAAATGGTCGAGGAAATTAGTACTACGTCCCAAGCCTAGTACGTTGTATGGCAGCTGCAGAGCATAATGTGCTGACTGGCTAAGCTGTCCAGCTGAAATAAAATTAGAAAAGAAGTCCAAATAGGTATTTTGTGGGGAAAAAAAAAGTAACCCTGAAACCATTAACTTTCTGCATGTATACATTCAGAATCAGTCATGAAAAAAATTAAAAAATATTAATCAACTGCATGATTATTTAATTCTTAAAGGTTCAGTCCCACATTTCCAAAACTTCTTGTGCCACTCACTTGGAGAATAGCTTGAATGCTTTAAGTTTCTAGGTAAGATGATTCTTTCAAGCAACATTTCCATGTTAAACTGAATCTAGACTACTGTCCTGGGTTCAGCAGTAGCAGTCATTTTTCTCCTTCTTAGTAGCTGGTGCAGTGCTGTGTTTTTGACTTTCAGGCTCGGAACAACACCGATAACACCAATGGTTTTACTTGTTTCCAAGTAATGTTTACTCTGACCAAGGACTTTCTGAGTCTCATGCTCTGCCAGGGAGGAGGGGAAGCCAGGAAAAAGCAGAGACAGCACACCTGACCCAAACTAACCAAAGAGGTATTCCACACCACAGCACGTCATGCCCAGTATATAAACTGGGGGCAGTTACCCGGAAGGGCCAGATCACTGCTAGGGCCGGGCTGGGTATCGGTCGGCGGGTGGTGAGCAGTTGTATTCTCTTCCCTTGTTATTTGCCTTATCATTATTATTATTGGTGGCAGAAGTAGTGGTTTGTGTTATACCTTAGTTACTGGACTGTTCTTATCCCAACCCATGGGAGTTACATTCTTTTGATTCTCCTCCCCATCCCTCTGGGAGCAGGGAGAGGAAGGAGGAGTGGAGTGAGCGAGCGGCTGCATGGTTCTGAGTTACCAGCTAGGCTTAAACCACAAGGTTCTTTGGGGGGTGTGGCCAAGTGCCTGAATCACGCAGCGATCTAGCCCTTCTGGGTAACTGCCCCCAGTTTATATACCGGGCATGACGTGCTGTGGTAAGGAATACCTCTTTGGCTAGTTTGGGTCAGGTGTGCTGTTTCTGCTTCCTCCCAGCTTCCCCTCCTCCCTGGCAAAGCATGAGATTCAGAAGTCCTTGCTCAGAGTAAACATTACTGAGCAACAACTAAAACCATCGGTGTTATCAGCACTGTTCCCAGGCTGAAAGTGAAAAGCACAGCACTGCACCAGCTACTAAGAAGGAGAAAAATGACAGCTGCTGCTGAACGCAGGACAACTATTTTTTACAGGTTGAGAAGAAATCAGCTATCTGCATTTGTTTTTATTTGAAATAGTGCCAAGTCTTTTGCCCTACTGATTTACAATCTCATACTCAATATGTGAAAGTTCACTTTATTCTTGGTCTTAATCAGTAACTGCTGATTTTTACTGTGTCACAAAATAAGCTTAGTAAATTTGTATGAACCAATTCTTACATAATAAATTGATTAAACGAAAGCAGGATTACAGTGATTGTAAGGTAGGCGCCAGTAAGAGCATGTGATTATAACTAATTAAAATAGAGACTGTAGGGGAAAAGTAACACTCTATGTTTCCTGAAAAGGCAGCAGGGAAACAGATAGCTGGAACAGACAGTGTTGCAGCTATCAACAGGCTTGCTAACATCCCCTTTCCAAGATACCTGATTTGTCCATTTAAACAAAAATTTTTGTAATCTTCTAATTTCTGTAAAACTGATTCAGATCCTATGACGATTCTTTGTTCATTGTCTAAAAAGCTTCTTAGGAAGTGATTCAGATTTTGGAAGCAGGAATAATATCAGCACCTCATAAGCACCACGATGAATTTAGCCCTTCACCAGGTTAACAGAAATGAGTGTGAAGGACACTTGACAAGCAAAAGCAGGTTTATGTGATCAGCAGAAACAGTTTTTCACAGAGACATGATGTAGTCTGTATTTTTAAAGTGTTGAAATTTATCTCTGCTTTGACACCTAACATGCCTCAATTGGAAAGTGTAAGCTAAGTGACAAAACATAATAAAATGTGAATTAAAGAACACAAATTCACAAGCACCTTCTTATGAAGACAGGCTGAGAAAGTTGGGGCTGTTCAACCTGGAGAAGAGAACGCTGCAGGGAGACCTCATAGCAGTCTTCTAGTATCTGAAAGGGGCCTATAAGGATGCTGGAGGGACTCTTTATCAGGGACAGGACAAGGGGTAACGGGTTCAAACTTAAACAGGGGAAGCTTAAATTGGCTATAAGGAGGAAGTTCTTTACTGTGAGCATGGTGAGGCACTTGAGTGGGTTGCCCAAGGAAGCTGTGAATGCTCCATCCCTGGCAGTGTTTTCAAGGCCAGGTTGGACAGAGCCTTGGGTGACATGGTTTAGTGCAAGATGTCCCTGGCCATAGCAGAGGGGTTGGAACTAGATGATCTTAAGGTCCTTTCCAACCCTAACTATTCTATGATTCTGTGAATTTATAATTGATTTACAGACAATTCCTTACTACCTCACCACACTTTCTTCCAAGGCTGAAAGACAAGATCTGAAAAATCAGCCTGATACAGTTACCTTTTTATTAAGCTAAAATGCTTTTAGCAGAAATAAATAGAGTCTTCTGAAAGATTAGGCATATTTTAGATTTACTTTTTCCCCATGCAGAACCATATAAAAAGCAAGAAAATGTGGAACTAATTAAATAGGATTTGTCTTTTCAGTCCTCTGTTGTCAGGTCAAGGTGCACTGCGTATGTTGTTAGGTGAATTCCTAGATTATGGACTCTGTGCCAGAAAGCATTAACTCAGCAGCTTTCTCTCCAAAAAAAAGGTATTTTGTCCAGTAAGCTGAGATAACAGTATAGATCTTGAGTCTGTCCCCACTTTTTGACTTGCCTTTCCTTACATGATTGTGGCTAAACTCCTTAATCTTTAAGTCTCAGTTTCCAGCTCTAATTCGAGAATTACTCAAATTTGAATGCACTGGTTATCAGTATAAAATTAGCAAGGAGCAAAGGTACGTTTATTACATGACTTGGTTATACAACCAAACAAGGTATGTGTTACTTGATCATGCTAGAACATAATAAAGAATTAAAAAAAAATATTCTTTCACTTTTGCTGCATTCTGAAGAACTTCTCCCAAAAGAACAAGGTACTGCTGTAACATTTAACATTGAAAAGCTTTCAGAAGGACTTTTGAGCGAAACATTTAGCATGATGAGAAGACTGCAACTGAGATCTTCCCTTTTCTTTCATCATACAAATGAAATGTATGAATTTCAACTAAATTAAATGAAACAAAAGGAAGTGTAATACACTGTGTGCAATCAGCCTTAAAGAAGTCAGATAGTGCAGCTAGAATTCTTAAAAGCATTGAATAATTTTATGGCTACTCACACTGCTTCTTCTGTTAGTACACAAGTTAGTAGTTATCTACAAAGATAAAGATAATGAAATCATGTGCTTCAGAATGTAAATAGATCATTTGCAAAAGTCAGAGAGAATGTTTTCTGCTACATCACAGGCAGAAAATGTGCACGTATCTTTTTTATTTGCTTTTACAATTGGGAAATGTTAGTTAAGCAGGATGATAGTGTATAGAACACTCTAGTTTACTTTAAGGCTGGCTACAAATATGAGATCTCTGGGACTACTTCTTGCTTTACTCCTTGTACATCAATCATAAATTCTGTCTGAGGGCTACTCAAATGTTCCACTTGGAATTGCAAACAAGTAATTAAGAATGACAAATGTTCACCTGAGAAACATAAAAACCCAGAGCAAACTTAAAAATAAAAGGAGGCATTACAGAGAGTACTGTCAACAGTTGTCATATTTGAAGTTCTCAGTCATGGGTAATTAATTTACTTATGAAACTATTTCAACTTTAACTGAAATAGCAACTTTAGCAATTTGCCCTGTTGTAAAACTATCGTGAAGAGTTTTCTGCTTGATCTAAAAAGATTTGAAAATACCATTCTATCTTCAAGAAGGAAGATGGGGTTTATTTCTTATACTAAGATTGTTCTTTAAGCTTTTGGAAGTCTATGCAAGCAAGATGGAGAAACTGGCTGTTGCTCGTTTGTTTTGCTTCATTAGTAGAACTGGAATTAAAAAGCCTTCTCCTGTCCATGCTATACATACTACCTTTTAACACTACTTTTAAGACTATTTAATGCTATGTCTTCTGTATTACACTTCTTGTTTCAAAAAAAGTTATTGGGAAGCACCCAGGTATCTTGGGCTATGATACTGGGTATAGTACCTGCACTGAGCTCTGCAGGCAGGGAGGGTGCTAAACTTTAACTTGGTACGTGAATGAGAGGGCTGGGGCAGCTCTGCTCTGGAGCCAGGCTGAGAGAGCTGGGCTTGTTCAGCCTGGAGAAGAGAAGGCTCCTTAAGGGGAGACTTCAGAGCAGCTCCAGTGCCTAAAGGGGCTGGAGGAAACCTGGAGAGGGGCTTTGGACAAGGGCCTGGAAGGACAGATGAAAGGGCAAATGGCTTGAACCTGCCCGAGTGGAGACTGAGATGAGCTCTTAGGCAGAAGCTCTTCCCTGTGAGGGTGCTGAGGCGCTGGCACAGGGCGCCCAGAGAAGCTGTGGCTGCCCCATCCCTGGCAGTGCTCAAGGCCAGGCTGGACATGGGGGCTTGGAGCAAGCTGCTCCAGTGGAAGGGGTCCCTGCCTATGGCAGGGGTTGGAACCAGATGAGCTTTAAAGTCCCTTCAACCCAAACCGCTCTTGGATTCTAGGATTAGTTACACACTAATGGTTAACGGTTGGACCAGATGATCCTTGAGGTCCCTTCCAACCTGGTGTTCTATGTTACTTGTTTACGGTATAGGTTTCATTTTTATTTTTGCTTTAAATTGTTAAGTCACTAAGTTTACTGCTTCAAAAACCTTAGGCAGAATAAAGAACCTCAACAGTTTAAGACATGGTTTTCAGTGGTTTCACCCTTTCAGAGACCAAATTTTTGAGAAATAGCCCATACACTGGGCAGCCAAACCTCACAGAATTTTGCAGAGTTTGATATTCAGGACTCATTCTGAACGCCTCTGAATCAATCATCTCCTTACTTTTGAAGTCTGGCATATAAAACTTGAAGCAGTACACATCACTAACTTTTTGAAAGCCTTGACTAAGAAACAGAATTATATGCTGTCTATAGCACATACAGTACTTGTTCTTTTTATTTAATTAAAGCATGACCCTTCTATTTCTTTTACATTGATGTAAGCTTGCTGAAAGTTTAAGAGTAGCCCACTCGGCCCTGGTTTAAACTGGAATGTCAGCAGTTTATTTCAGGTAGAATAAGTCTGTAAATGAAGGCAGTTTACCTTTATGAAGGGAAAAGGATTGCATTTCCATGTAGGAACAATGTTTTCTATTGTTTCTTTAAGCAGAATTGATAATGTGTGATATGGGATTTATGATCAGTCTAGTTGAACCAATAAATACATTCACAACACTGATACTGTTCAGTCAGTTTAAATAAGCTTATGTTGTGGAATAACAGAACAGAACATACAAAATCATTACACAGAGTCGAAAAACTAATGGAAACTGATTACAAACTTGTGGTCTCCTAAAGCACTATTTTTTTTTTAATTATGCTTTTCTTAACAAAGTATCAATTACATTTAAATAGTTGGTTAAAGCCATTCAGATTATTTAAAAATACAGTAGTATTATTTAGGCTTTCAAAAGTCCCCCAAATTCATTTTGTTAAAGGACTGAATAGTTAAATGTATTTTCATGAATAAAAATGTTGTGTCATTTCTCCCAGTTGCTAATCATTTTGCAAAATGATGCATTTATCAGAAGATTTAGTATGTTCACCAAAGTAGTAACTGAAGATATTTGTGGAATAAACCAAATCTATCAGAGTTAGAAAATACAGCAAGGTGTTGCTTTGCTTTACACACACATTCTTTGTACCTGTTGACAATGTAGGCAGCTCTTCTGGTAAAAAATGTTTCACTGTGTAAAACACAGGATCTGAGTTGTAGCCACTAGTCTCAGATTTGTATCTAAGTTCTTCTGTACCATCATCTACCTTAATACTGAGGTCAATGCATGAATAACTACTTTTTATAGATACAAATGCTTCCTAGAAAACCTGAAAATTATTCCAAAAAGCTACCTGCAGAAGTTGCATGAGTTGCTGTGTAGCTGTAACCAACATGCCTGCAACAGCTGGAGTTGCAGAAGCCAGTTCAAGAGCTGGGTGACATTTCACATTGAACATGCCTCACTCAAGCAGCACCACTACAGTGCTATTTACTTTACAGCGATTACTGATATTGTGCTATATTGCATACGGATGTGTTTCCGCATGTTTTGAAGCTGGCAGCTCCTTAATTTATTTGAAAATATGCCAGAGAGAGTTACTGCAAAAGAAAGGGAAATTACAACTAACAGTAATGAAATACCCATGTAATATGCATAGGAATGTACAAAGCAGCTTTCAGAAGGAAAAACAAAATCCCAGCTCCTCCAAACTTGAAAGCTTGGAGAATATGATTCCTTTGGCTTTAGTTGAAAGCTTTACTTCAGTTGCCTTGTTATCACCCTTAGAGTTGTCTAATTTGTTGTTAGTTGAAATTTGAATGGTTGAAGTTTGATAATACTGCATGCAACATTACCAGATCACACTATTTTTCTAAACAAGAGTTACACAGAACACACTAGCAAGGTATTCCCACCTATAGCAACTAGAAAACCCCTTTTAACAAAATGCAGCTATTCAAATATTAAATTATTCCAGCTTGTTTCATGAATATGTTCTTCTGCCTATATAGCAGAATTCTACATAATGAATCTTGAATAGTCAAATGGCTATTAAAATTAAGCTTATTTTGCTTCTGTCTAGTGCATACTGCAGTGTTTATTTTTAAATTCATTAGTATAATAGCTGCTAGACATTTGTGTTCACCTCACAATCCAATTTAGCTTCACAGTATGAGAATTCAATGCAGCATCAGGGAAGAGTAAGCAGCTTTCAAAAAACCAGAGGGCACAAATTCACAGTATGTGAAAGGTCATTCTGCCATGGAAGGCTTAAAACAAAACAAAGCAAAACCAGCAAAATGAAAGAGCTCTGAAGTAGCAGTTTCAAAGGTTATCATTAATACATAAAGCTTCAGTCATACAGATGCTTAGACAAGTAATGATTTGATCCATATAAGCCATTCAATGGATCTATTCTTATGATATACTACACCTACTTATGGATGTTCATCTTAGAGTAAACCTTAAACTTTTATTGTTTTGCAGTTCAGGGCCCACAGGATTAATATATATGGTAGACACAAACTGCAACTATGGTCCTATTTATTTCAAAATCTATCAGCATATTTTTACTTTAAGAAAATTAAGAATGCCTGTAGCACAGGCTGAAATACAGCAGATATTCCCCCTTTCTAAGCTGAAGGGGAAAAGTGAAACAATACTTCAACCTGAAGCTCCAGCCAGGCTCAGCCTGGTTTGTACAATCACAACAGTTCATCTGGTACATCCAAGCCATGTGGTACGTAAAAAAACCTGGATGCGGACACACTGAGCAAAATAACAGCCTTCCCCATGGCCTTAACACAGAGATGGCAAAATGGAGCTGCGAGTGTTCATGCCTCAGGCTTCTCCACATGCCAAGGGGACAGGCAGCACTACTGTGATTACGGCAACGCACAGCTACCAGTCTTACCCTTCTGTCTGCCTGTGCAAACAGGCAGGCTTCCAGGCTAGGAATTCCTACAGAGAGAAAGAGAAGCTATTGGAGGGTTAAGATGTTACACAGAAAAGGGAGAAAGCTAGCAGGAAGACAGAAAAAATTGAGTTATGAAAGGAAAGAGGTATCAGAAGGAAAACCAGGGTGAAAAAATGATGATGGCTAAAGGCAGCCTGATGTTCATAGTATGAAGTCTCTACAGGACTACCCTGTTATTTGACTTGGTCAGCCCTTGACCAGACAACACTGCGATAACAAATATAAAATGCCTGTCTTGTGCTGGTGCTACAATATGAAACTGCCCCTGTGCACGTTCTGAAGACATTTCAGTGAATTATCAGCTGCTCCATATTAAATTTAAAATATATGATCTTATTTAAGCTGTTCTGGGTCCACAAGGACATTAGTTCTAAGAAAACCAGTCTGTGCTATTGGTAATAAAATAAACTAGGTAGGTAGCCTTCTAAAAAAACACAAAGGATATTGAGGTGCTGGGGTGGGAATGTTCAGATAGTGAAGGGCCTGGAGCACAAGTCTCATGAGAAAGAGCTGAGGGAACTGCGGGGGTTTGGTCTGCAGAAGAAAAAAGGCTTAGGTGAGACCTTACTCTACAAGTACCTAAAAGGAGGCTGTACTGAGGTGGAGTTGGTCTTTTCTCACAATTTACAAGTGGTAGAACAAGAGGAAATGGCCTCAAGCTGCACCAGGGGAGATTTAGACTGGATGTTAGAACAGTTTCTTCCCTCAAACAGTTGTCAGGCTGCCCAGGGCAGTGATGAAATCACCATCCCTGGAGTTCTTAAAAAAAACCACCCCATGTAGATGAGGCCCTTATTAGCATGGTTTAGTGGTGGCCTTGCCAGTGCTGGGGGAATGGTTGAACTTGATCTTAAAGGTCTTCTCCAACCTAGTCGATTCTATGACTCCGCGATTACTGGGACCCTGCATTTTAGCCAAGGTTACAACTGTTAATAGAGCTCTATAGCTGTCAGAATATTACTAGAAGTTTCATAGAAGCCAATAAAAGCCTGGAAATGCACACGTAGAGCTGAAAATCCAGGTTGACAAGCATTCTTAACTGTAGGGTCTCCTTAAAATAACAACTCCAAAAGGAATGGGGAGTGCAGGAGGCAGATAGCAGGAAATGGATCACACAGCATGACTTCAAACTTGAGTTTGTGTGCTTCTCCTAGATTTACAGCTGGCCCATATCTGATCTCAAGCATAGAATTCCCTAAACATTTGAAGAAGCTGTTGCAATTGAATTTACTCTTGGAGAGAATAGGTCTATGGACATGTTAACTGCAGATGTAAGACCCAGTACTTCTCAATTCTAATGCTCATTCTGGCAGTTACTATTCCTTGTAGCTAATTTTACATTTCTTGTAAGATTACAAGTGAATTGAGCAATGTGAAAGTAACAGCACAGAATGTGATAATTATTATTCTGCTATCTTTTAAGAACATAGTGGAGTGTTAATAGAAGGGAAAATAACAATGCTTTAAAAAACCCCTTGTAATTATGCAAATTTCCAGTACTTAAGGCTTGGCAGATCAGAGAACCTTACAGTGAATGAGGTAAGGACAGCCATATGTGCCTTTGTAGTTTACTCTCTGCACAAATGTTGCATACATGAAAGATACCAGAACTAAAGACCTGTAGAATTAGGAAGATCAGAAGGATGGTGGACATTTCTTTTGAGTATGGCTGATTTTAGTGCAGGCCTAAAAGGAAAACTTAGGGTGATTGGACAGTTTGGTTTTAGTGGTCCAGCCTACACCTGCTGTCCTGCTAAGACCAACGGTAAAGACAACAAACAGCGTAAGTTGATGTGGGCAGGGGAAAGGAATAGTAAGCATTATTTTCATTAGAAAAATCCTATGTTATTATTCACCTTAATTCTTGGAAAAGAGACTTAAAAAAAATCTGATTATCAACCATCAGATTATCACACGATTTATTTTATAGAATTAAAAGCTTCAAATACACATACGGTTTGTCCATGATATTATATAAGGAATGCAAATAAGTTGATGAGAATTAGTTTTAAAATAGTATTTTCATGCCATACTTTTGAAAACTTCAATGAGGAAAAGATGGTTTTTAGGTTTATACATGGCTCAAAAATGTATGTGGGTTTGGTATTGCCCACCAGTAGACATACAAAATGTGGCTTGAAGTATTTCTTGATAGTCAAATAGAATATGATTCTGATGTAGCAGACTGTTTTTCAAGATAATTAGGCCTGTAATTTTAGTTAGAACATGTACTGAATTTTACAATTAGCACTTGTGAAAGAATCAAGTTTAGATACAAACAATATATCTGTTTCAGATAACGTGACTTTGAAAAGTTCTTGCAGAATTATACAGACTCAAAAAAAAATCTATTAACATATTACAGTTGAGACAGTGATCAAAGACAGTATTACGAAATTCCCTGTAGCAATACTATTAGGGTCATAAATGCACTTGGAATTCATTACTGTAATTTCCAAATGCCAGAACAGGAAAGGAAATTCATCACGATTGGACTCTGTTAGGTTCTTATAGTAAATATGGTAGCAATGAAGATGAATGGTACTTAGCAGCATTAAATCATATTTGATAGCTGTTTCTTAGAGTAAATTTTTAAAACATCGCATTTCTAAAAGCACTATGAAAGCACTACCCATCCCCCTGAAGAACTCTGCAAAACAACCCATGAAAAACCCAGGCCCTAAAGATAATGGTTAATAAAAACATTTTTGTTCTTGGAAGAGAGAACTGGGAAACAGAAGCTCTGTGCATTCTTTCATGACACAGAGGTCTGTAGTTGGAAGAACATTATTTTGTCATTGATTATTTTACAAGTTTGCTTAAATAGTAAGTGCCAAAAGGTTAAATATACACAAAACAAAAAGGTCTAAACTTATATTTCCTCAAAGTGGGGTTTAGAATCAGTTTAGACTGCTGTGAGTTATTTAACAGGTATTCTGCACTTGAAATCCCACAAATCGATTATTTTGTCATCTTCTGATTAAAATGATGCCAATGTATAAAAAGCAAATTTATTTTAAAAAGCAGCATGCAACGTATCATTCAGCTATGCTAAATTTCAGTCTTCTACAGTAACCGTATATATCCCAAATCTAAATATTTTTAAAAATCTGATAATAGAAATTTTGTTGTTTTGTTTGTTTACTTTACATATAACCATTTTATAGCACTTTCTTAAATAAGAAAAAAAGTCAGTTTGATGGTTTTACTAATGTGTTTCTTCTCTTAGATAAGCCCCATCTTTTTTGTTACTTAGGCAGTTACTCGTAAGTACTTTGTATTCTGCAGTAACATAGGTATTAGGGGCCAGAAATAACAAAACAGCAGCATACTGAAGTAAGCTTCCCATCCATATGAATCCAGGCTTTTGAGGTTGGAGAAAGATCCTGTGAAGGCCTTTACTGGTGTCTTCTGACATGGTTAACAAGATTGGACTGCACCATGACTTGGCTGACAAAGCTTGCAAGCCTTCATCTTGGTAACTGGCAATGAGGAGAGATGCCAGTTGTTACCCACCAGAGCCGGCTGCCTAAGGGTGTGGGTTCAATCCTCTAAGGGATCACAATGTAACTAGAAATCTTGTCATGGGAACTTAAGTAAACATGTAAGCTCTTTTTTAATTTAGCTTATGCAGAAAACCTTCAGACTGCTGAAGCTGAGTATACAGTTGGCAGGACAATTAAGTTTATTAAAATTAATTTGTGCAATAACTAGGAAAAATACTTTGCATTTTCCTGTTAGCATTAGTTTTTTTCTGATTAAAATGTAGGCGAATGTTTTCAAGCTTCAAAACCCATATTTCAGCATGTACAAATACAGAAGTAATACAGAATATCAGGTTTGTGTTTCGTAACATCTTTCTTTTTTCTAGGGTGGAATTAACAGTTCTCAGCACAGTATTCAACGTGAGAGCATTATCACTGATTGAGGACCTTAACATGTTAGCAATTTGCTTCCTAAATTATTGCTATTCTTTAAATTAGTGTTATATGGAATACAGTTTTCCCAGAGACCTATGAGAATCTTCCACTAAATCTGAGTTCAATTAGAAAAAAGACTTGAGTGACAGATGAAGATGACTGCCACTATTGAGCTCAAGTCAGAATGGCATAACTTACAGACATGCATACTCCAACCAGCTTTTCGCTTAAGAGTTTGGGATGTTTTTCCTTAAGAAGTGAGTCCATTATGTTCCTAAGTTTACCAGTCATACATTAGACCAACAGACTACTTAGTCACCTGTGTCTTCTAGGAACCACTAGTAAAACCCCAGAAAGCAGCATAAACCCTAGGATATTCTAACATTAGACACTGCTTGAATTATGGCCTAATGGTTCTTTTTGTACCCTTTTCTGTAAACTGTGGCATCTGCAACATCTCATGCAATTAAACCTCTAGTTAGGCTAGAGGTTGCATGTAGCACTGCTGCTTTCCATTTATTTTGATCCTGTTACCTTAATGATTTTTGATACCTTGCAGTTCCTGTGTTACGTGAAAGGATGCAGCCATTCCCTCTATCTTCCTCATGTTACTCATGATTTTATAGATGCCTGTTAGCCTGCCAGCTATAGTGAACAACTTCAGAAAAATACATCTTGTGTTTACTAAATACTATGTTGATTCTTTTTCATGTGGCTACAAGATTTTATTTAGGTATTTGAGGCCATTGCTATTTCTTAGTATGTAATTACTAAGTAACCAATAGAAAAAGTAAGTCATTAGGATCTTAAGCTATTTTACAAACTGATGATGTACCCAATGATTTTTCAGATTGGGTAAGATAAAGCCAACCGTTCAAACTCAAGTTGCATGAGACAGAAGAAAATATAATGCAATTGTACGGTTTCTAATACGCAATTGGTAAAGAAAGAAGAGGAAGTTAGGGAGTTTTAGCCTTGTAAACTGAATACACAATTCAAAACCAGTCCCATTTCACTCTGTAAACTTCTTCCCAACTCTTTAGGTTGCTGACATGCATATATAGACAGACCATGCCATGTGCATTCTCACTGTGAGACTATCTTACCTGACCCATTTTTCAGGTATCCATTTGCATCTACAGTAGTGTACATAATGTAAGGACCAGGCTGATTAACACCGAAAGGCTACATGGGGAAAGAAAAAAACAAACAAAACAAGAAAAAAACCCAACAGGATAGGTGAAGTTTTAGGAATGGAGAAAGCTATATTAAAGCTATAGTAATAAAATCATAAGCCAAAGAAAAATGCTTCTAGATTAATGATTTCCTTTTGATATGGATAATTTAAAATTTTTGGAACCATTCTGGTCAGAGCATTATATGGAAATTCATTTTCACCCTACGGCTAATTAGTTGGCTAAGTAATACTCAGTTTCTCATGAAGAAAGCAATACTATTCAGTCCTCTGGCAAAAGGTTTAATGTTTCTTTGGAAGTTATAACTAAAATGAAAAAAACTAAAAATTCAAAGACATAATTGCATGTTCTGAAAAAGCATAACACATTTCATACGGCATGAGAGAATGCACTATCCTGATGGTGTTTCTGTAATGAAAAATATTATACAAATTCAAAATTTTGTTACTATTTAGCCGTTTTTTACTTAATTCATGCAAGCGGCTGAATAATTACTTGTCGAGTACCAATATCTATTTTAAGCAAATCTCTTGAGGGAGAAAATGCACTTAAACATCAAAGTACAGTTATGAGGAAAAAATAAAAAAATGAAAAAAGAAATCAAAGGGAGCTGTGGATTATGAGTGATAAACTATAACAAACACACCTAAGAAAAACAGAAGAGGGAACAAATATCTGCTATGGTCTGGAAGGCAAGGAATGAGGGAGAGCTTTCCTTTTTTTTTTTTTTAAATGCTCAATTGAAGCTGATATTAAAGCATCAAATTCAGAAAAGATCTTTCAAATGAATTACAGAAAGAACACTAAAAGAAGAGATGATAACACGTTTCACACCATGCGTCCAAAAATAGTAAGTTCTAAACCATCAGGATAAGTGATAATGATGAGAGATGGCATCAAAGCCTGAAAAATCATGATTAGAATGGAATGTATGGCAACTGCAAAGATGATGTTAATGCATATCTACGGAAGATGGTTAAATAAGGTGAAAAGTGGGTGGTTGGTTGTTAGTTTTGTATGTTTTTTTTTTAAATCATTATTTTTGCACCAAGTTGCTGATTTTGGCCATGATGTACATTATGTTACTTTCTGTCAGAGAACTTCTACTACAGTGGAGGCAATAGTGTTTCAATGAACTTGATAATGAAACTTTCACCACCATCTCTTCTGAGGATTTGCTTTTTAAACCCTCTCTTTAGTTTTGTGCTTAAGCTAATAATAGTATCAACTGTCCTTACTATTTTATATCAGAAATTAAACTCTGTCTTGAAGTAGGCTTGAAGAAAAAGTAGGTTCATTTGAAGCAGGTTTTGTATTTTCAAGTCAAAACTGAATTTCGTATTTTTGCAGAGCTGTAGAGCTAACACTATCTTTGATTCCTCTAAGTTCCATTTTTAGGCAACTTTCCCAGTGAAATTTGAAACTAAACAGTCATGCAAAGGTATAGTTACACTTACTGTTATTTTCCGAGGACAGTCATTAGAACAGAGGCCACTGAGAACTGGAAAAACAAAAAGTAAACTTGTAGTTTGCAAGTTTACAAGCCATCCTATAAGCACTACCTCTGAATCAGTTAAAGTGTAGTAATAGGGTCAAGTATCCATTAAAACACACAAAGAAAATAAATATCTCTATATGACTTACGCTAATTTAGGTTAGATATTCGAAGGAAGTTCTTCCCTGAGAGGGTGCCCTCAGCACCTGCTGGCACAGGCTACCCAGAGAAGCTGTGGCTGCCCCATCCCTGACAGTGTTCAAGGCCAGGCTGAACAGGGCTCGGAGCAACCTGATTTAGTGGAAGGTATCCCTGATTATGGCAGGGGGTTGGACAAGAATAAACTTTAAGGTCCCTTCCAACCAAAACCATTTGTGATACTATAATAAATTTCCCAATCTGTTTGAAGCATATTTCTTTGCAGACATTAATCAGCTAATCACTGTTTTATCATATCTCACTGGTTAACCACCTTCACAAGGAGAGATTTGCCAGTTAAATTCCAAATGAAAACAGTTTTTTAAATAGTGGACTATACATTTTATTCATTCTTCATTTCCAACTATTTAAAAATACTGGCAGAGATTCAGCTTTACTGTTTTAACTGCTAAAAAGGGAAAGGCTTTTCCTTCTATAAAAGGGATAGTTTTACAACTTGTTTTAAAGCATTCAAAAAACCTGTAACAAACAAATCTTATTACCTATTTATTCTATAAAATCAAACAAAAATCCCATTATCTATTACTTCTATGAATTCAAAGTCTTATAAGCAGAGTGTAAAATGCTACTTAATATCTAAAGCCTATGGCAGTTGTTCAATTACTTTTCTAAAACTTAAAGAGTTTCAAAAATCAGTTTCGTTACAGAAATACTTGATAACAGTTATTTATGATCAACTATATGAGAGACAAGTAAAGTCATCTGTTCAGTAACATGGAACATTGTGTTACATGAGTATTAGAACATCAGTACTAAAATGGCTTTAAAACAAAAAAATACACACAAAAATCTAAGGTGTCACTCTGATTGGCAGCTCAGTGGGTATGAGCAGGGAGGAGTATATAGACCAGGCAGTACAAAAGCTGAGTGAAAATGTAACCTCCCCATGAATTATGGTATCCGGAAGCAAGTGTGGCAGAGAGGAAAAAAAAGACATTTGGATCAGATCTGAGGGCAGGTCATCCTAAGCACCAGCAGTTTTTTAGAGCATTTTATGTCTACTATAAGGCACAATGGAATTTTGGGTACAAAATGTCTGGGGACAGTGATATACTAAAAGGCGCATTTAAGATATTCACAGTGTAATAGTCTGATTAGAAATCATTCCCTGCTAGGATCAGAAATGACAGTGTTCTAGTGAAGGAACATTTCTAATATTTTGTGTGCAAATATTAACAAGGAGTCCCAAATTACCATTATTTGCCTATGATTTAAAAATCCTGAAATCTCCAAATACACAAAACCCTAGTATTTTTATACCGTCTGAACCCAAAACCTGAGCAGGTAAGATGAATGTGTGACAAAGCAGATTCTGAAGACTGTATGTATCTACAAATAGACTTTTTAAGCTCTAAGCTTATTTTGTATGTTATACATAGGTGTGTATGCAAGTGGAACCAGCTCTTTCACATTTTGATTCAAAATGGCACACTGTGATGTGCTGTTCGGTTTTACTGCTGGAACAAATAATCTGGCCAAGTACATTTGGCATCAGTTGTAATACGCAAAATTGCTCTCATTGTCCATATGCCAAATAAGGGAACACTACGTTTATTGATATAGTAACTTACACTAAGCATGTTTTGTTAATGTCCTGGGTTCAGCAGTACCAGTCATGTTTTCTCCTTCTTAGTTAGCTGGTGCAGTGCTGTGGTTTTGACTTTCAGCCTGGGAACAGCACTGATAACACCGGTGGTTTTAGTTGTTGCTCAGTAATGTTTACTCTGACCAAGGACTTTCTGAGTCTCATGCTCTGCCAGGGAGGAGGGGAAGCCAGAAGGAAGCAGAGACAGGACAACTGACCCAAACTAGCCGAAGGGGTATTCCATACGTCATGCCCACTATATAAACTGGGGCAGTTACTCAGAAGGATTAGATCACTGCTCGGGTCTGGCTGGATATTGGTCGGTGGGTGGTGAGCAGCTGTATTCTTTTCCCTTGTTATTTCCCTTATCATTATCATTATTGGTGGTAGCAGTAGTAGTGGTTTATGTTATACCTTAGTTACTGGACTGTTCTTATCCCAACCCATGGGAGTTACATTCTTTCGATTCTTCTCCCCACTCCTCTGGGAGTGGGGGGAAGAAGAGGGGGAAGTGAGCGAACAGCTGCGTGGTACTGAGTTACCAGCTGTGCTTAAACCTGACAGTTGGAAATACTCTCCCCTGAGTCATAGTAAAAATGTTTTTAGACCACTCACTAATTCCCGTTTCCTGTGGTTTCTATGCAAAAATACACCCTAAAAGGGTGCTGAAAAAATGCTTGTTCCAATTTTTGATTTACACAGGCTGAATCAAAAAGCGTGTTGCAAAGTACTCCTTTCCCCATTAAAATATCACACAGTTATAACTCTAATATGGCTTTATGAAGTGTGAGATTTTTCTAGAGAATTTTATGCATGCTTGTGTCAATTATACTACCCATACACAGTAATATTTAAAAGAAGGCTTCCATCAGTATAACAAATCATTTTAGGGTATTACTATAAAAATAAAGCTCAGGCTAAGGAGAAAGTAATAAATGCATCAGCCACCAGTAGTGGCTGCTGTTCTGTTTATCCTATGGCCTGCACAATGTGTGCTTAGAAGGATTAGATGCATTTAAATAACATGAAGGAAAATACAGTTTTGAAAGTGAACCTCTACTTGTTCCTACTTAGCTTTGTCCCTGGAAGCTTATTAACAACCTGATTTTTTACTTGTTCTCAAAAAATCAAGGAAGACAGACAAGCAATCAGCACAAAGCTTAACACCTCTGCAGCTGAAGAACACAGTGGGGTATGTGATTTGAGAACCTAATTACTCTCAATTACAAATGTCGTAATCTAACTCTAGCCTTTTAAACCAAGTGTTTCATTACTTCACACACCCTTGCCATGTTCACTGCCATTCTATACTTTTACAATGTGTTTTGTGCCAGGTGGTCCTTTAAAGCTGAAACCACCAAACTGATTCACATGTGGAAATAAACTGGCTCTCGCAACAGATCACATAGTATAAGCAAAATATATACCAGGCCAGTCATCGCTGAAATGAAACCAGCCCATTTTGTACTAGATTCTGCATAATTTCCAGAGGACAGAGAAAAGAACTCCAGTAAAGCAGGCTTGATATGACAGAGGTAAAGCAATCCCTGCTGGAAAGCAAATCTGCAACCACTGAAGGCACAAATGAAAATAAGTGCACTTGGATATAGTTTCTTGCCAGGTTTCTGAAAACAGGCAAGATAAAAATGCAGTCATTTCAGGCAAACAAAGCATGCTCCTTCAAGTGAATATTGCTGCAATTTCTTCCTTTCTGTCTCACTATGCCATACATATAAATATGTGCAAACATAATTATACTTTTCCTCAAATCATTAATTTAGTAAATCTTCCTTCAAATTTTAAATAGCATCAAAAATAAAAAAAACAGTATCTACATTGAAGATAGATATGTGCAGATCTAATGCTACTTTTATACTGACATTATGTGAATGTATTGTACAACAGGTTCACGGAAGGGGCCCCATAAGCTCAGCAGCAAAACCCTTTCCCTCAAAACCAATTAAAGACACTATATAATTTATTAATCTAGCTGTCAGGACATCTAATGTTGGTAACTGCAGTTTCTCTAGGAATTTATGTTAGTACTTTGCAAGCTGTCATTGAGGAAATTATTCTTACTGTTTACTTTTCGTAGTCTGTTTCTTTATGTTGTAACCTGCATGGACACACAGGACATTCTTCCGCCATTGTTAGGCATCATTATAGGCTGAAGACATGGACATTTCACTTTTAGGCTGAATAACCTGGTTCCATGTGCTTTTTCCCTGCAGATCATATTTTAAGACAGTTAAATTCTTGATTCCTTCAGAAGCTAGCTCAGAAATGAGTTTTTAAAGGCCTAGTATCTGTCTTAAGCATTTTGCTGGGATGCAGAAGAAAAGGTCCAGGATGAAAAAAATATTTACCCTGCCTCTAGTTACTGAGTGAAATCAGACATCCATATGTGCGAAAAAAACCCAACACCAATCAACAAAAAAAAACCCACCAAAACCATACTGGGGAGATGATGAACACTTATTTAAAGGTTAACACTTATCAGGTCAACACTGGTATTAAACACCAGCAAAAGTATCAAAAACAGTGGGCAGAATTACTCTGAATTTTAGTTAAGTACACTAAAATAAAAACAAGAAAAAAAAAAGGTTGAAATGAAACAAACCAAATTTTTTGCACCTCAGATTCTGCAACAAGGCTTCTGCAATCCCTAATATTTTCCACCCTGTTTTTAGTTTTCTAGAACTATCAGACAGATCACTACCATAATGCTATCATATACAGAGACTCAAATGATCATGTACTTCTCATTTTGACTTGATTATACAGTGATAACTTACCAATAACTTTAACAAAATAGGCATCTGCTTCAAAGTTATTTTTTAATGTGTGGATAGCAAAGTCCCTGTTGGAGTAGCCTTTGCTTAGCACAATGATATCCAAAATTCCCTAGGAGAATAAAAGCGTTTATGTTAGAAAGCTGATTTACTCTAGATATCAGACTTTAGCAAAAAAATTCCCTTCGAGATACAAAGAAAGAAGTGTGCGCAGCAAAGTTGTCATGTTTGCTATTATTTTAGGATCTTTCAAATCTCACTAATCTATGGCAATCAAGAACAGAGTGCTCCATTCACATGTAACCAGAACCATGCATGTGGTCTGTGGCTTCTTTCTTGCCGTTGAAGAGGGCACCCCAAGGAGAGCATATGGAGGGTCAGCAAACTTTTAGGCAGCGATGGGCTGCTGCAAACTGCCCACCTGCCAGGGAGTATCTCAAGAGCCCATTTCCAAACATTTCTACACAGAAGTCTGCCAGTGGCACACAAATAGAGCGACACAGATGCTCTCTGCTGTAGAAAAGGGTTGAACTTACATCCTCGTATATGTCGAAGAAGGTTGCTACCACCGCATCCTTGATTTGATTTAGATCCGAGAGCTCCCAAAAAACTTTAAACATGCGATGTACACTCTTGCAGCTTATGTTATTGCATGGGACATTTTCTAGTAAAAAAGCCTGTTGATTCCTGTAAAACACATACATATATATGTATAAAATAACTTACTTGCTATGAACAGTCTAAGTAATAGACATTACAAAAAAATTGTAATTAAGCAGTTTAAGTCTCCAGAAGTTAAAAATAATAAAAGTGAAGCTAGCAGCCCCTGAATACTTTAAAATCCGTTAGCATATACATTAACTTTACAGAATTACAACCACTATGTCATGCCTAACTTACAATGAACGAATACAGAATCCAAATCAGCAGAAGTAATTTCATTCACCATCAACTCAAAGGAATGAACGTATGTATACTTTCTTCTGAAACAATTACAAGTGTACTTACCTGCCATCTTCCTTACTCTCTCCATGGTTCTTCAGCTTAAACAATACTTAAAAAGTGGCAGTGCTTTTTCATTATGTTATGACAATCTCTTCCCACCCCCGCTCCATTAATCGTCTTACACACTGCATGATGCTTTACACAAATTTAAGACTAAACCAAACATCTGTTGATACGTTTTCTGTTGTTTCAAAGCAAAATCTAAAACACAAAACCCAACCTACTAGCCCAGTAAGAACAGGACATGATAAACCAAATTGGACATTTGCTGACATGTAACAAACAGAGACAGAAAGATAGGCTGTAATACTGAAATTAGAAACAAACCAACCAGAGTATGAGGTCTAGTACAGCAAATCTCCCTTCCAAAGAATTTCTCTAATACATGCCCACTGGTCAGTGGTAGAAATTGGGTTTGTTCATGCACCCCAATGACTAACAGCATAATCCACTGTCTCCAGCACTGTAACATTGCCACTCTCCCTGGAATTGTGAAAACCTTCCAACTTTACTAACCAGGAGTCCCACTCCGGTCTGTATCCTGGGAGCCTGCTAGAATCCATCACTGCCTTGGCAACAGGAACAGATGACGTTTGAAGTTTCCTCCTCTCTTTCTGGTGGCAGAGCCACAAGATAAAGCAGACAGTGTTCTGTAAAGTCAGCTAAACATGGCAGAGCCCAGGACAGTAACACAAACCAGTTCTTCACACTGACCTTGAACATATTGCTATTTCACAGTAGGAGGTTTTTTTTCTGTATCTTAAAGGCATCCAGTGCTTCCAGGATGTAGTGTCACATAGGCACACACGCCAGTATTCTCCTTAAGAAAGTTTTACTTTTCTTTATGGTATATTTCAGATACTTTGCTACTTGTAAGAATCATATCCTAAAACACTGATTTCTGAAAGAGATAGAAAAGGCAAAACACTTTCTCTGAGAAAAAAAGTTTCCAACACTGAAGCAAGAGTTTCTTTGCCTACTGCCAAGTTAATACTTCAGAACCTGCAATGGGAAAAATGTAGGATTTAGTTCTCTGTAAGATGTGTTAAAGGTAAATTGGGATATTTAAATATTTCTCTCAAAACCTTGTTATCACATTTCTTAAGCTTCTTTGAAAAATATACTAGTCAGGCTTTTATTTTTCTGCTTAATAGGAAGCTTAATAGGAATAACCCACTTTTTACTACTTCAGTGTTAGAAGCAGGAGTATATTGACTAGTGTCTGGCCAAAATGAAACGGCAATCTGCAATATTTAAGACATCGTATTGTCTCCATCTGAGAACTCATAATCATAGCTTGAAATCATTAAGTACTCCTATTCACTTCATGTACTGTGCAAATACTGTAACAGATTAACAAACTATAAGATAAAGTGACAACCTAAGCTAAGGAAATTGCTCCAATTTCTCTTTTTCATCATATTGACATACATTTCATTTTAAAATTTTGAGGAAGTTTTACAAAGATACTTTCTTTCAAGTCACATTTTTTAAATTCCCAGAAATTACTGAACTTGCAGCTTTCCTCACATCAGTATATATACTGATATATACGCAGCCTTCTCTTCTCCAGGCTGAACAGCCCCAACTTTCTCAGCCGATCTTCATACAGGAGGTGCTCCAGTCCCCTGACCATCCTCGTGGCCCTTCTCTGGACTTGTTCCAACAGTTCCATGTCCTTTTTATGTTGAGGACACCAGAACTGTACACAATACTCCAGGTGAGGTCTCACAAGAGCAGAGTAGAGGGGCAGGATCACCTCCTTCAAACTGCTGGTCACGCTCCTTTTCATGCAGCCCAGGATACGGTTGGCTTTCTGGGCTGCAAGCGCACACTGAAGCTGGCTCATGTTCATTTTCTCATCGAACAGCACCCCCAAGTCCTTCTCCACAGGGCTGCTCTGAATCTCTTCTCTGCCCAGCCTGTAGCTGTGCCTCGGATTGCTTCGACCCAGCTGTAGGACCTTGCACTTGGCATGGTTAAACTTCATGAGGTTGGCATCAGCCCACCTCACAAGCAGTTCAAGGTCCCTCTGGATGGCATTCCTTCCCTCCAGCGGATCAACTGAACCGAACAGCCTGGTGTCATCGGCAAACTTGCTGGGGGCGCACTCAATCCCACTGTCCATGTCAGCGACAAAGATGTTGAACAAGACCGGTCCCAACACCGATCCCTGAGGGACACCACTCGTTACTGGTCTACAGCCAGACACTGAGCCATTGACCACAACTCTCTGTGTGCGGCCATCCAGCCAGTTCTTTATCCACCAACTTATCCATCCATCAAATTAATTTCTCTCCAATTTAGAGAAAAGGGTATCGTGTGGGACAGTGTCAAACGCTTTGCACAAGTCCAGGTAGATGACATCAACTGCTCTACCCCTGTCCATCAGTTCTGCAGCCCCATCATAGAAGGCCACCAAATTGGCCAGGCAGGATTTCCCCTTAGTGAAGCCATACTGGCTGTCACCAAGCACCTTGTTGTTTTTCATGTGCCTTAGCATGCCTTCCAGGAGAATCTGCTCCAAGATTTTGCCAAGCACAGAGGTGAGACTGACTGGGCTGTAAGTCCCCGGGTCATCCATCTTCCCCTTCTATTTCCCTTTTTCCAGTTGTCGGGAACGTCACCTAAGTGCCATGATTTCTCAAATATGATGTCCAGTGCGTTAGCAACTTCATTTACCAGCTCCTTCAGGACCCATGGATGGATTTCATCGGGTCCCATGGACTTGTGCACGTTCAGGTTTTTAAGATGATCTTGAGTCAGATCCTTTCCTACAGTGGGCCCAAGGTCTTCATTCTCACAGTCCCTGCATCTGCCTTCCAAGACTTGGGTGCTGTGGTCAGAGCCTTTGCCAGTGAAGACCGAGGTAAAGAAGTCATTAAGAGCCCCAGCCTTCTCCAAATCCAAGGTAGCCAATTCTCCTTATAGCTTCCAGAGAGGGCCCACATTGTTCCTAGTCTGTCTTTTATTTCCAATGTAACTATAGAATCCCTTCCTGTTACCTTTCACATCCCTAGCCAAGTTTAATTCTAACTGGGCCTTGGCTTTCCTAATCTAGTCCGTAGCTTCCTAGACAACATCCCTGTACTCTTCCCAGGCTGCCTGTCCTTTCTTCCACCTTTTATAAAGCTCTTTTTTCCCTCTAAGTTTCCTCAGCAGCTCCTTATCCATCCAAGGAGGTCTCCTGGCCCTCCTGCTGCACTTCCTTCTCATTGGGATGCAACACTCCTGAGCTTGTAGCAGGTGATCCTTGAATAGCAACCAACAGTCTTGGGCCCCCCTGCCCTCTAGGGCTATATCCCATGGAACCTTACTAAGCAGGTTCCTGAAGAAGCCAAAATGTGTTCTCTTGAAGTCCAGGGCAGTGAGCTTGCTGCATGCTCTTTTCACTGTCCTGAGGATCTTGAATTTGACCATCTTGTGATTGCTCCACTGACATAAATATTTTCAAAGGAATAAAAGGGATTCTGCCTCCTTTAATTTCTTTAAGTTACAGATGGCAACTAGAAGCTAGGCCTCCTAGACTATAGCACAGATTAAGGTCAAGAGTTCACAAAAATGCTTTTATCATTTAATCACCATAATCAATCATTGAAATTAAGGCTGTAGATGTAGCATGAAAGGCTTCAGAGAAAGAAATAAGCAGCTTGATCCAGAAGTGTTTAAAATTAATTAATTAAGGTTTTCATTTTTATTTGCTCTAATTTAAGTGGAGCTTTTAATTCCCACACAGTTTTAATTCTTTCCACTCTGTGACCCAGTTATGCATTGTGAAAGAATTTCCATAAGTTTCTCACAAACAATGAATTAATACTACTCTGAAAGTGACATTTTACAGGGGGAACAAAAACCTATGATTTTCACTCCCATCCCAAAGTAAAAAGAATCTGTTTTCATTACTTTCCTACAAATACTGGAAGTACACCATGTTAATGTGCAACGTGTTTCTCAATTTTTCATTTACTTTTTTTTTTGCAGACTTCCTCAGCTCTCTGAACTTCCCTTTTAACACCTTGTCAAACCATCTGCCAGTACCTTCAGCCCTTATGCCTTACTACGTCACTCCACTCTGAAGTCAATTTTCAAAATAACCTCAAGTTGCATCCAAATGAATAAATAAAAAATTTCAGAAGCATGGAGTGCATCACAGTATTTCATTGCAACAAGGCATAGGTAACTTCCTCGCCTTTTACAGGAGTAACTATTTACAAACTATTTAAATGTTCACAATATTACACTGCCATATTTATACACCAGGCAGAGGAGAGATGCTCCTAAAATCTTAAAAGATAAAACAACTTCAAATAAATTTCTGAACTCTATGAATCTTCACAAAGTCTTTCCAAAGTGTACTGGCTATCAGGGTACACACTTAAAAATAGCCTACAGTACAGCTCAAACCAAGATTTGTGGGGCTTCAGAAAAACAAAGACAAGAACTATGTTGCACTTTAGATGTCTTGGTATTACATGGAAAAAGGAGGACTTTTGTTCTAGCCTGCTCATTAGACAGTCTACAGTCTTTATTCAGTGACTGCTGAACAGAAGATGCAACCTCCCAGTTGCACAAGGCTATGGAGTAAAAAACCTGACATTCAGGGTCCCAGTACTCTAGCTTCTGGTAACACCCCCTTCTCCTCTGCTGTATCAGAATACAAACAGCTGCTGTGCTAGTTATTTTCAGGCTGAGAAGTACAGAGACAGAGCTCAGCTGCTGACTGACTTGTCTCTGAATCACCTCATGTAGGCTGAATACCCCAGCATGTGGCTCTTCAAACTGGGTCATTTTCAGGTATGTGTCAGTATCAGAAGAACTCTTAGTATAAAAATGTCTGTGGGTGATTAATATTTAGGCAACCACTAGAGAATCTGTAATGAATTCTTTAACTTCAGCATCTAAATTCTGTCTATATACTGTTTTAAGCACCAAAGTGAGCTCCTCAATTGTTTTTCTTACTATTCATTCAAACTATGAACGTGCATCCAAGCTTACCAAAAACACCATACAGAGGAAGATAATAAATACACGTGTAAGAGACCTATTTTGCCTTTTAATACACTAGTACAAGTATTTGTCTTAGATCTCAGTAAAGAAGATGTTAAGACTCCATAAGGTATTGATTAAAAAAAAGGGGATACCATATCAAACTTTACATTTCTTCAGATCCTGGAAAACCCAGTTTACGCAGCATCAAGCAGACCTTGAGTCAGGGCATGGCATGCTGCATGTATCCTGTCTGTAGTGAGTGAGGCTCACTGGTGCTATGGTCTCTAGAGCCATTTCAAGTTTTCCTTAGAAGTAAATAAGTCTATTCATCATTTCTACTGTCAAGCGAAAGGACGTTCACACAAAAACAATGCTGCTTCACTTTAAGGTAAAGACAAGAACATTCCAGTAGTATCATCACCACATGCCAAGTGAGAGCTACCTGCCTACAGGCTTCTCCATTACGATCAGCTAGCTAAGTCTGTCCTGCAGGCAAGTGTTGTGTGCAGAACAGCACTGGTGTGCACCTACTCAGGTCAACTGTTATGTGGATCACTAACTCCACAGTGTACAATAGCCTCCCTGTAAGCACCACTGCATGTTCTCTCCTACCTAACAAAAGAAGATAGCATTACAAAGTATTGGGAAAAAAGTAATGACGACAGACAAAAGAAAGAAGGAGAATGATTACACTGACAAATTCAACAGCGAAGGTTAGAAGCTTCCCACCCCCCCCTTCCCTTTTTTTAGGGGGAAGGGGAAGTGTATTTGTTTCAGTTAAATATGAACAATATCATATCACTGGTGAGTTATTAGGTATGTCTAAAATCCCTGGTTCTCAAAAGGGGCAAAACACTTGCATTTTTCAGTAGTCAACAGATAGCGTTCACTCCATGTGAAAGCATGGAGCAGGCTCCCCAGCTCTCAGCAGGCAGTGTTACTAGCCAACACTGAAAGCAGAAGTCAGGATTATACAGATGATTTGGGAAAGGAAAGAGAGATAATAATCTCCTATTATCCAGGATGAGTGGCCAAAATGGTACTTCATACTCCACTCCCTGGTGTGATTCCCTGCCACGAGTCCCAGTTCAAGCCTATACAATTATGCATTCAGAATATACCTTGTAAATGCATACCTTTTTAAAAATAAAACAGTTATCAGAGATCAAAAGTCATGCTCACTAGATAAAGTGAACAAGATGCACTAAAATTAGTAATTTGCATGACAGATGATTGAACATGTATTTGATAATCTTTATTTCTAGGTTTACATATACTCTACCTTCCAGATGTGTTCTTTAGTATAGCAAGAGCATCTGGGTAGCCATCCATATTGTAATCTCCAATATGAAGTATAATTGGAAATGAAGTTTCTGTTGAAGATTTGTCACTTTGATACGGTACGAAGCCCCAAAGTGTCTCTTTATTTCTGAAGTCTTGCAAGACTGGAATCCACTGTAAAATAAAACAAAAAAACCCAACCCAGCTAGGTAAAGAAATCCATTTTCTTCATTTAAACAACCTAGTTCTTTTTAAAACAGCTCACATATATTCACTGCATCAGGATTCTTAACCATTTAAAAATTTCCAAAGAGGAAATAATGATTATTTCCTAGCTCTGTTACCAAATGAAAAAACTGATCTGAAGTTTTTTCTATTCCAGAACTGGAAAATAAAAAATAGTACAAGGTTGTAAGAATAAAGGACCTGTGTTTTGAAATGTGTCCAGTGTATGGAAATATTCAGGAACAACTTCAGTGAAATTCAGGTTTGCCAGGAATCAATACTAATTCTCAAGTATAGGTAAGCCCAAATCACAAGTCCTATTGTTTTTCCTCGAATGACAAGCAATAGGCAGCATTAAAGCTGGAGAAGGGGTTCACCCTCATTAGATTTGTAGAAAATTGGGGGATACTACCAATATGCTTCAGGAGCAGATGGCCATTCAGAATGGTAAGAATGGGTGAACAGGGACCTCATAACAGTCAGTAAAGAAAGTCCAGTACAGGGGAGTAAATCCCTGCAAACAGTACAGGCTGGTGACCCACCAGCTGGATAGCTTTCCTAAAAAGGATGCCTGGGTCCCGGTGAGCAGTAAGCTAAAGCTGAGCGTGGCAGCTATGACAGCATAAGAGCATACTGCACTGTAACTGCTGCCTATGCTCCTGCTGATTGAGGCAAGTCATCATTTCTTTGTTTGGCAGTTGTTAGTCTGCATCTGGATTCTGTATCCAGTTTTGAGCCCATGGTTCAAGATTGGAGAATACTGAGTGATTTTACAGAAGGGTCACCAAGATGGTCTGACAGTGAGCATTTACTCAAAGGACAAGCTGAGGGCACAGGGTTTGTTCAGCCTGCAGGACAGAAGATTTCAGGGGGGACCTAACAGTGGTCTTCTAATGCCTGCAGGAAAAAGAACTGAGAAGATAAAGCCAGGCTTTCTACTGAGATACAAGATAGTAAGAACAAAAGATGATGGTCTGAATTCGGTTTTATCCTGGCTTGAAACAGAAGGCTGGATCTCCTAAGGCTCATTTTAGCTTGAATGATTCTATTACTCATGGATATTTAGAAGTTCAAGAGCTTCAATTCTCCTCCTATCTCCCCAACAGCACCAGATATTGAACCATTTGATAAGAAATTAAGATTACTGAATCAAATAGAAAGTACAAAAGAAATGCAAAGTATAATTTCTCCAGGACAAGAAATAAGAGTGTATTTGCACTTACTTTCCACCAAATGCTGAAGAAGTGCTAAACAACAATTTATCTTAATTAAAATCAAAAGTAATTTTAGGAGTTGGCATGAATTTAAAGTACCAGGGTTAACATTTCAATGCTACGGAAAAATTCAGTGCCATTTTTAAAACCAGAAGTAGTTTTATATGTCAGTTAACTTGCAATGACTTCAAAAGGACAGAAGGGTACCATCTTAAAGGGCTGTATCACCAGCATCAAAAGCATTTACAGCACCTTAAATGTTTTTCATCCAAGCCTTAATTTAGCTATTTCAGGAACCAGAATGAGATCCCTGACAGTATGGCTGCCTGCTGTGGAGAGACTCCCCCACTAACACAGTTCAGTAATCAACACCATTCCTGCCATATGGCAGGAATGTGTGAGACTTGGACCGGTCCTTTGAGATTACCTACAGCCATGTGTGTATTAGAGAAGCCTGCAGAGTTATTGAAGAAGTATGCTAAGGTCACCTTTGGGTAACACACATGGCTTTAAAGCCTAGACCAGTCCTGCCAGACACTGCTTATACTTCCTGTATGGCTGCCTATGTGAGTGGTGGCATCTCAGCTGCAGTGATGACCTACACCACGCTTGATGAAAACTTAAAGCTGAAACTAAACATACTTTATCCTTGCCCCCGAGCACACCACCCTCCCCTCCCCGCCACACATGCCCATGTAGTTACTGCTAGCTGCTGAAGGTTTGGAAAAGTCTAAGAAACAGAAAATAAGAAAAAGACTCTCAACCCAAGGGAAATTTTTCAAAAGGGTTAGATTTCTTAGCATGCACTTGTCATGCAGAAGACAGATGAAACAGTATTATTGCAAACCACTGTAATTTTTGAAAAATACCGACTGAAATCAGAACCATGAAATATAATACAGCTTTTACTTTACACAGTACCATTCACAGTCATTGCAATGAAATCCAATTATATCCATCATATACTTCCTAATGCTCCCATGTAAGGTAACACTATTTTAAAGGAAAAAAAAGAGTAATTTTTAGGCATAAATTTGAATTCATATTCTGTTTTTAATCTAGAGTGATTCATAGAAGGCAATTTACAGTCATCAGGTCTACAACATACAAAACAACGGGTGAGCAAACCAGAAACATCCCCTATTGCAACCAAGCATCATCACTCTGCATGCTTCAGAATAAGAATCATCCATCCCATGAACCGGTTGTGGGACTCACAACTGCAGCTGTAGAACCTTTTAAAAATACCATTCTTGTTTGATGTGCAACCAGAGCATGCTCTAGAACCACATGTAACTTACTCTGAGAGTTTAAATTCAGAGTAACCCAGGTGGTTTGGTAAAACTCACTCTGCATATTTCTTTTATAAATAGCAGTATAACGTAATCGTGTGCAATGTAATGCAAGAGTAATTGTTCATGTGCCTCAGGACATACATTTCAGTACAGAAGGCAAAAAATAAAAATATGTTTGTCAATAATATAAATATCCTGCTTCTTTTGTATTTGATAATCGAGACAATTACTTTAGGGTTCATGTTTGCTGTTATCATTTTAATAGCAAAGAGACTAAACCTGATTTTTTTCCTTTCACTGTAAGATATAAATAGGTGGGTATAATGAGGACACACAAAGCTATTTTTTGCTGTTTTCTGATCATATGATTTCTATTACCTAGATCAGATGCAAAAACATACTGAAAAATGGAACGAGTGTATCAAAAGGAAAATTTAGATGAACACAAAATTTAGAGAAAACAGTTTTACTTCTTCCCTTTCTGTAAAATTTAATTGCATAGCACCACTTTTATAACATTATATACATATTTTAATCCTTCAATTAATGCTTTTGTAGGCTGAAATAAGAAAAAAAATCTTTATTTCAGTGCTTCAAAATTTGTTTTCCAACTCTTGTTTTAAAACAAGCCTAAAAAAACAAAACCGACCTGTTTTTCAAGACACAGAAGAGAAAAAGAATGCTTTATTGCCCTGTGAAAATAAGGTCTTTTTCATTTTGAAAAATCTCTCAGGTACTGGCGAAAAATTTAAAGCTTGTTGCACTCACCCTACTGAACTTGAAAAGGGCCTATTTCTTTCATTCCACCTTCTTCTAGACATTAGGAAATGTATAAAAGCCTTGCTCTAAAGCCTTTCAGTAGGTCTTTGATCCAAAACGGTGGAATTAACACACCTCAGTTTTTAAATTGTAGCTAAAACCCTATGAAGCATAAAACCCCACTCAGCCAGCTTCCCTCTTCCAGACCACCTAACTTGGGCAGGGAGCCATCTGCAAATCAGCTTGCATTTGGAGACTGGTAGTCCTTTCTTGGCCAATACATTATCTGGAAATGTCAGGGTCTCTCCTCTCTATGACAAACACTTCGCCATCCTATAGAGCAATGAGTATCAAGAGTGGCCAGAAACAACTGGCCACAGCAACAGAAGTTCTTTGCCCTGGGGACTCCTGCTCTACTGTACACATGCACTGCAGTTCAGCTGCACATAAAGAAATCCTCTGATTTCAGGCTGCATTAGGCTTCCGGTGCTTATGAAGGTCCCCTGAATTTCATATACAATTGAGCAGCTACTATCGCATAAAAACAAAGTTATCTATACATCAGTATCACATTAACTTACAGAGTTCAAGCCCAGAAGACGACAATCTAAAACACTGATTTAGCGAGGAAAAGGTAACCAGAGCAGTAAAAGTTGTATTTTTGATGTTGGAATGTGTCTCAGAGGCTCATAGCTGCTTTGAGAAAGATGAGCAACTTGGAAACAATGAGATGATCCTGTAGAATCTGAGATTTATGAAATTGCAGCTGCAATCTCCCATCCCCTCCACAAGTTTCTGATGGCCCTTAAACTGTTACAGAGGAAGGACAAACTTCTAACACTGACTGACTGCAGCTGATGATCAGTGTTGTCACAATCTTCTCTAGCCTAGAGAATGACATGATAAAGACCTGTGATTTGCTGTAGGATGTACCACTGTGTTCTACTTCAGAGCTGCTAGATTTAGAAGAGGAATAAAGCTATAACCTTTCCATTGTATAAGGGAAGGTTATAAGAATCATCAAGCCATAAAGAAGTCCTCCAGTGAAGAGACTAAAATATTGCTGTTTGCTTTAGGAAGCAAAGGAAGAATAACACTGAAATACTTGGCAAAACTGGAATAAATGTTAGTCACCTCTAAGTATGCAGACTTTCCACAGGAAGTATCACTAACTTCAAAACATTTTTCAGGGAGAACTCAGTCTAATTTTCAGAATGTAGATGAGAGATCTGAATCACCCAGCTGATCAGTCTGTAGCTGCTGCAGGTGAATTAAAAGAAGCCTGAAGTACCCTAACGCCTACCATAATCTGAAACAGCACATTGGATTCTACTTCAGATCTGTCAGCCACTCTTCTGTCACTATGGAAACATTCACATTTTCTTGAAACGTTAGTAGATCTGCATCTCCTGAAGTCACTCAAGTGTTTGTTGGCCTTACTCTTGCTCCGACATCCAAAGAAGAAAATCTATCAGAGATATTTCTAATACTCATAAAGATTAAATAATTAAATAAATGAAAAGCTTTGGTGAACCATCATCCCTGAAAATAATCCTCCTAGGTCTGCTTGGCTTTCCAGTAGCCATCCAGCTGTGCTAAAGACGTCATAAGAAATATACTGCAGAACGACAGACATCAAACATGACCTTACTGGAAAAACTCGAAAGCCTGACATGCCATTGCATGCTTCTCCACAACGTAAGTTTTAGAACCACGTTGTATAGATGTGTATTTCTGATTGTTATACATTTCATCCCAATGAATCATATGCTGTCATGGAACTGATTTTCATTTAGTTTTATCTGACATCACAACAAACAGACATGAAGAAATATGTATGGCACACATTACAATTCCTGTAACCCGTTACAAGTTGTAATTGGGCTCAAACTTAAACAGGGGAAGTTTAGATTAGATATGAGGAAGAAGTTCCTTACTGTGAGGGTGGTGAGGCACTGGAATGGGTTGCCCAGGGAAGCTGTGAATGCTCCATCCCTGGTGGTGTTTAAGGCCAAGTTGGATGGAGCCTTGGGTGATATGGTTTAGTGTGAGGTGTCCCTGCCCATGGCAGGGTGGTTGAAACTAGATGATCTTAAGGTCCTTTCCAACCCTAACTATTCTATGATTCTACTGTATGATTCTAAGTACACTATAGTGGGTTTTGCTGTCAGCTATAAGCATGTACATTATAGGACACCCTGGCCTTTACATTCACATTGCTAAACATGAACTTAGGAAAAATAATTGTTAAGGCATCAAACAAATATTAAGTTAATTTATCATAAACTGTAACTTTATTATAAAGCAGGGCACTATAAATACTTAAACAGATTAAGACACACTTTAATTGAATATATAGTAATCTATTACATGAATTATGACCATGTCTCTCAAAACAAGTAGTGTTTGTGAGCAAAGCTGAAATAGTTAAATAGAAACCTAGCCCTGAAGATACACAGCCTAAAAACAAGTCTTCACATACCATTTGGAAATTTACTTATTAAGAATCAAAGACACAGCAGCAAAAAGGTGTAAGAGGTGTGAGCTGGTTCAACTTCATATATGTGGATGCACATACATATATTTATATAAATATATATTTACATATATATATTTACTATAAAATAACTCCATACCTTGAACTAAATAATATTATTTGAATTAATCAGATCTGTTTCCAACTCTTTACACAAACCTGGATTTTCGTCTCATGCTAAGGCAGTTAAGATGCTTTGAATACAGTGTTTTACAATCAAGAAGTGACTCATTGAAACACCTGGAATTTTCTTGAGTAGAATTATCCATTATATAGAATTCTAGGTATGCAACCTCTTCCATCAAACCCGAGTTGTTATTGGTAGGTAACAAGTAAATAAATAAAAGTCTTATATGCAATGATTACAAGTGAGAAAGTCTTATTTTGCTTTCCTGTTTCACCTTATTTCATAAAAAAATAGTATTTTCCTTTGTCTTTGCAATTTCACAATACCTGATCCATTCCTACCTTAGTTAAGTAGATGGCACTTTTTTGACATGTTGTATCTTCACAGACTGGTAATAAATGTTCACTTTGTCCGTCTCCATCTGTGAGAGAAAAAAAAACAAAACAAAAACCAAAACCACATATGACTGTCAGCTTTGTATTTGCAAAATCAGAAAGCCTGTTTCCCTGTTTGCAAGACATCACCAGCTATGAATAATACACTGATTTTTAAAATGTGAAAAATTACATGAGAGAAACAAGATCTATTTAAAATCCTTAACTTGATAATCTAATTCTGGTATTTTATTTGAAATTTTCTCAGTTGATGTATTTTAATCTTGACCCATAAAAATTTTATTTCTGATGATAATGTGATATATTTAGAAGACTAAGTGCTTAGTAATTTACTTAATCCCTGTGTTTAGTTGGGAAGAAAATGACCTTTAATATACATGCACTATCACAAGTCCACCATACAAACATATTTAATATTCTGAACTACTTTTAAACTCTTGTGCAAAGGTAAGAATACATTAATCTATCACATAAGATAAATAACAACACTGGAAAGTTGATTAACACAATGGGTAATAAATTCCAGCCTTACAAAATTAGGCAAATCTGAGTAATTTACAGGTTCTCAAAAATGTTCCTCAAGCACCTTTAATCCACGTATTTCCAAAACCTTTAATAGAATGATGACCTTTCATTGTTTAAACAAGCAAAGTCTATTTGCATCTAGAATTCTGGCACACAGAGCAAATAATGCTGGTGTGTGTGTATGTGCGTGTGTGTGTGTGTGTGTGTGTGTGTGTGTGTGTGTGTGTGTGTGAATTCACTGCTCAATTCCTACTCCATGAGAGATCCCTACATTCTCTTTCTGGCCTCACAGCCCTGGCTAGCATAGTCAGAAATACACCACCTTCCTACACAGAGAGAGGCCACCACAAGTCATCCCATATGGTCAGAGAAGGAAGATGATAGTAGCTTAACAGAAGCCACCAAAAAGCAGCAGCTAGAATTCCTGCATTAATGACTACTGCTGCAAGTCCTTGACTACTGCAACCAAACTTGACTCACCGGAGAGATGGTATGCCCCAACTTGGGGGAAGCTCAAGTAATCTGCTTTTCCAGGCTATGAAATCAAAGGTCATACTGTAATGAGAAAACTAATCTTTATAAATTGCTCCTTAACCCACACAGTTCTGAGGAGCTTGTATTAATATTTTAATAGGACACAGTTCCCCCAGTTCCTCTGACCAGAACATAAGCCCATTTATCTAATTTTTATTACACACTTCTGCTTTCAGTTGAAATAAAATTATAAGATAAGAGAAAAATATGTTGGAAATTTACAGCACAATTTTAAGAAAAATAAATAAATAAATAAATTTGTCAAGAAAAAGATGAGAAGTTTAAGGTTCTTAAGCTCACCTAGATCTCAAATTAGTGCTGTGTCCACCCTCCAAAAGTTTTTCAGATAGAGAGATCCATCTTATGAATACTGAACTGGTGTTTTCTTGTTTAGTTATATATTGTATTACAGAAAAGTAGCAATAAAGAAAAGGAAACCCCAACATTCTTCATCTGTATCGTACTATTAACTCATACTTCTCTAGTTTTTATTCCTAATGCACATCTTATGATGTACAGATAAATCTTTTACTGTTGAGATTATTTGATCAAAATCAGTTTTCTGAAGAAAAATCAGAGACTGTCAAAATTGTTAGCCCACATTTTATAAGTCAAATGCAGCAGTTACCATTTCTTACAAAAATAAGGATAAACCCCACCTGGAACATTGGCTAAAACTGTAGAATAATTTATTTAAATTAAAATCTTCCATCAACTTTTTTTCAAAAAAGCCCAAGAAAACCCTCCACAAAACCAGCACTATGCACAAACCTAAAGGAGAATCTTTTCCACTATCCATTACAATCTGAAACTGTTCTCATCTGTAGTAACCAGAAGCACATTTTTTTCCCATATTTCGGAAGATTTTTCAAGGGCACTATCTAAAACCAACAAAGCGATACAGCGGCTTTTTCAGTTTTGAAAGAAAAAAAAATATTCCTAATCCTTATGCAATTCCAGCCTTTTGAAAAATCTGAAATACAAACTTTTGTCACAACTCTACTGATCTTGAAGACCACACATAAAAACCTCAGCAGCTGCTCACAGAAGAGCTCAACCTTGCTAACAGACTTACCTTACTAATGCTAACTCTTGTCATGCTTGGTTTCAATTTCAGTTTAAACAAATACCCTTCAATTTTAAACTCTAATCTTGAATTAAAATTCCTCCTCAAAGGAGAAAGAAAATGGAAATCAAAAAGAAGTATCATTAGCCATTTGCTCTACTGCAATTAGCCATCCATAGATGGCAACACATGCATTGGTGACAGTGGCTGGATGAACCCATCAGACCAGCTGAAATAAGCTGCACTAGTTTCAAATGTAAAAACACGTTGCACAACATGTCTCTCATAGTGTATTTCAGCCTAGGTTTACCTAAGAAATCTGTTTCTGGAGATTCTCTGCAGTCTTCACTCAGCTCTCAGAGTCTACTTTCCATTACTATACACATTTCAAACAGTCTCAGTCCAAACTGCCATAAATCCCAAGGTTATCCTTACTTGCTATTTCTATGTAATTTCTAGCAGTAGCTGTGGCTAGACATACCCTAGACTCCAAGTGTTTTTTGCCACTACCATCTGACTGAAAGCATGTTTAACATGCAAATAAAATCTCAACCGTTAAATAAAATCTCAACCATTAGCTAGTCTGTTCTCAACACACGATTCCGGCTTAAGCGGTAATAATAAAGAACTACATGGTTAATAAAGATCAAATTTTACAGGCAGTGGAAAAGGCTAGAAAAAGAACAGTCCCACATACTCATCAACTGCAAATCAGTACTTCTGTCAAAACACACAGGGACAAAATTAGCAGTCTTATGCTATCGAAGAATCATGTGAGAATCATAGAATAGTTGTTGGAAAGGACCTTAAGATCATCAAGTTCCAGCCCCCCTGCCATGGGCAGGGACACCTCACACTAAACCATATCACCCAAGGCCTCATCCAGCCTGGCCTTGAACACTGCCAGGGATGGAGCATTCACAGCCTCCCTGAGCAACCTATTCCAGTGCCTCCTTACAACTGCCTGTTCGCTGTATTTTAAAGGCAAGCCAGGGATACTCTGTTCTTCCCAACATTCTGCCTGTCTGCAAAGCAATCCAATCCAGAACAAGAGTAACCCAAAAGACACAGATTGTGCAGCTCACTAGGAGCACACCACATACAGAGAAATTGTATGAGAAAAATGACTCACAGCTGAAGCTTTAACATTGATTGTGAATGCTCAAACTTGGAAAAAAGCACAAGCTCAAACATTTTCAATCAATTCTGAAAGTAAGTTTGAGTGGGAGAAAGCAGAAGAAAACCTTGTAAATCAGATGAAGAACAACATGATGCTATGAAAAAGTGTTATATGTTCAAAATGCAGTGCTAATGTACCACAGCGTAGGCACATGTTTTATAGTCAATGTACAAATATGAAACTGTATGTTGGTGGTTATCAAGAGATTCATTGCCCCCAGGTCTTGGCATCTCACTGAACTGCTAATCTACACACGGAAGTTGTGCTGTCTGCCAATGTATAATGGTGGTACTAGATTTTGTCTAGTTTCAGCTTGGATGGCTAAGATATTTCTGTAGCAGGTCAATTAGCTTTTAGTCTTTCAATCTGAACCAACTGGATTATTACCTCACAGCGGCACAGACCTTTCGGGATGGATCCATTCTGTCTGACAGCTGACTCATCACCTACATCTACCCATAATTAAAGAGAAATATGCATAACATAGCTAGGCTGAATAGGCAATTAGGCAGCAGGCCCTACAGTAGAGGAAAGACAAAACAGAACTCTCCACTCCCAAATGGACTTTTGAAGAGACTACTAAGTTGCATACACAGTGGACTCCTTTCCAAACCAAGATGTATCAGAGCCAAGATATTAAAGCAAACATGCAGTTAATTTACTTAGCATGAGTAAACGTAGGCAAAACCTATTCAATTCAGATCTTCAAATTCCTTCAAAACCAGAAAAAGGTGTCAGAAAAGTGGTATTTTGCAACCAGTTCAAAGGTTATTACATTTGTTGCGCACACTTGTACAATGCACTTTCCAACATGGGAAGTTGAAATAAAAAAAACAGAACCTGGGGAAACTGCAAGAACCACAATCACTGAATTCAAAATTGTTTTGTAATACAGCAAGATGAAGATGTAGTTATGAAGAGCAAAAAAGCTTTTGGTGGGCGTATGATCCAAGTCTTTTTACTTTAAACAGCTATGTAGTTCTGCTGCAGTGTAATCGCCTTTAAAAACAAAAATGGAATCAACTTTTTTTTTTGGACTGATTATTATAACTTATTACAGTTGTGTTAAAGAAAAACAAATTGCTATCTGAAGTATAGAAATAAGCTAACAATGCAAGCTAAAACAGTGAGAACAGTCTAGCTTTCATAATTCTGAGTCTGATGCGACATAAAAGTAAGACCCTTCATATACCACGAAGTCCTCATGCCTAGAGAACCGACTGTTCTCTCTTGAGAATACAGATTCTAGACAAGCTGCAGTCCCTGTATTGGTACAGATCTGCTGGTGCAGTTTCCCCAGTTCCCTTCAAAAAGATGAGAAAAAAAGTGTCCTCATCATAGTTTTGTAAAAGCCAAGAAGTTTTTCTCTGCTGCTTATTTTAAGTCCAAATATGCATAAGCATCTCTTGTTTGATACAATACGTCCTAATGAATATTTATATGCTTTTTATTTCACCGTATATATAACTTACTCACATTTCTCTCTCATGGCTTTGCCCAGTTCTCATTCTCCTTCCTCATGAGCCTTTCATTTAAAGTTCTAATGAATAGTAGGAAAACAAGGAGGAAAAAGCCCTGTTATGGTAGTGCTCGAAACAATACCCTTCTGAGGCAGGCAAGAAGACTACAACCAGTATGACTGAGTTTGATACTCAAACAAAATACAGGTTTGTTTGATTATCTTATGTTCTAAAGTAATAAAATCATTAGAATTCTTTTGTCACACTCTGCCTGTAGGTGTTTAACAAGATGGTCATGACAGACAATTATAATAAATTACTAAGATAATTATGCATTATTAAAGGAATCAGTGTTAGCTGCTTTTACAAAATGTGAATCACAGCTTCAAAAAACAGATACAAAGAGCTTTTTCAGATGATTCAAAGTTCTGTGGACATTAAAGAAACCCTTCCAGCACTCTAAACCCAATTCTGACTTTGCCTGTATCCTTCCAAAGAAACCCTATTCACACCTCCACTGCAAGAAAAGCATTTGAACAAACTGCACCAGCAAACTGCACAAAGAGACCTCCGGGCAGCACCTGATCCAACAGGAAAGTCTTCTATCTTAAATGGGAAGACTGCATCAAATATACTAACCAGAATCCAAACCAAAATTAAATACAGAACAAGAACCTCCCTGCACACTAAGCAAGCAGTAGCACTGACATTCCTCTCGGAGTTAATGATGGAAACTATTAATTCCAACTATCTCATATTGCTAGTACAGAAACTACAAAGCCTGACTGTACAACTTGGAACTATCTACTGCTAGACATTTAGAAAGATCATATGGCATTAAGCTTTCACATGCCAACAAAAGAAGGGGATAACACTAATAAAAGAAAGCCACCTCTGTGACTAAACATTGGGTTGGGAGTTATTGTTATATTAGTCATGCACATTTTCTAAGAAGAATTCAGTCATAGAATCATAGAAGGGTTTGGGTTGGAAAAGTCCTTAAGTTCATTTAGTTCCAAACCCCTGCCATAGGCAGGGAAATCATGAAGAGATTAAGCTGTTCAACAAAGAATGGGTAAGCAGGTGGCACATGCTGTTGGAGAATGGCTCAAGGAGAAAGGTCACAGTGGATCCAGAAATCCCCTGTGTCCAGAAAGTCAATTGTGATAGTTATGGCCTAGGATAGGCCTGAGTCCTTAACATTTCTACTGCTGCAGGCTGACGAGGCCAGGACTGTTGTAGCAGTGGAAAAGCACTGAGGATTGAGCAACAGTGGAAAGCCCCGGAGTGGAAAGTACCGAGAGCAAAACTTGTAACTTTGTTAATACCTTTAGGCTTATAACCTATCAGCTATCGCCAGGTCCGAGAGCAAAACTTGTAACTTTGTTAATACCTTTAGGCTTATAACCTATCAGTTATGCCAAGTAGAAGCTAATAGCCAATCAGTAGCTGACTAGTGGATACAGTTATATATAAAAGGGAGTGTACCGAGCAAATAAACGAAGTCTGCTTATACCTCATATTGAGTCTGCTTGCATTCTTCCTCCGCCGAGAAAAGGTAGCACTGATTCCGGACCAAAGACCCTGCTCAACTTTTTCCCGCACATGCACCACTCCTAATTTTAGTACCGGAAAGAAAGCAAAGTACTTCTTAATGTACCAGCCCCTTTGACAAAAATTAACATTAAAAGACATCAACTATTTTTTTCCTTCCCCCAGGATATGTTAGCTTTTGTCAGCAACATATGAAAGAACTTGGCAAAACATGGGAGACAATTTTCCCCTCAGAAATAAGACACAGCTTTGGAACTACATTCAAAACTAAGCAGACAAAAACACCTCACTACATCCAAGCCATACTAAACACCTGGAGATAAAGAAGTAACAGAATTAGTGTTTGTATTTTGGAGGGATTCAAGAACACACCTAAGATTACTTAAGAGTACTGAGTAACACATCATCTAAGGCTGCAACTACAGCCACTGTCAGCCCATCACACACCACTCTTGGATAACAGAGAGACTGAGCAGCGCCTATGAAAACAAATGGTGAGTAAAAGACAAAGAACTCAGGTGAAAATGACTAAATGCTACCCTCAGAAAGTAGGAGCTGTGTTGTATTTATTCATGAGGACAATGTCAACAGTATGATCAAGACTGATTTTAAAAAGCTACTTTTATTCTTTTATTCTATATAAAATGCAGACTGTAACAATCTTTTGCCTAAACTAATCAAAATTAATGACTGACTGATCAACCTTCTACATTCTTAGATCGGGTGTTATAGAGGATGTTTTATCAATCTCCACTAATGAACTGAACCAATCATACTTGAATGGCAGTTATAACATCAATTTCCTATAAAAATTAATTAATGGACTGGATAAACTTCACAATATTCTGTGCTAGTTGCTTAAAGGCGTATTTCATGAATCTTCAAAGTAACAAGAAGATAGCAGGTTCGTGTGTTCAAAATATGGTTCACATTGTTCTTGTTACTAAAAAAATTGGTTATTTTAAGAGCATCCCACTGAAATCCTTAATTTTTTTAACAAATACAAGATTTCCCACTGTTTCAAGTGACAACTATTAGAACTCTGTAATTGCAATTATTTATCAGGATTCTATCCAACATTTATGATTTCCTCTAAAGACAGTACAAGCAGATCTTATAAAAAGCCTCTGCTAGCATACAGATAACAACAATGGAGGCTTAATCATTTTTGCTATAGCAACCACTGCATTGCAATTACCATAGTGACATGAGAAGAAGAGAAAAAGTAATAATGAAGAGCTCTAACTGTTTGCAGCAATGTGTCAGCCAAATAAGTGCAGAATTCTCTAGTGCCTGCCTCTGCTCACCTTAATTAACTGAAATGCCATTTGTAATAACTATACCATAAAGCATGTCTTATTTATTTTTAAAAGAGCAATACAAATACGTCAATTGTTCCCAGTCCTTTCATTAGGTAATGTGCAAATCCTTACTATCATGTAACAGAGGGGAGTGCTACTTAGAATGCTAGACTCACAGAATAGTTAGGGTTGGAAAGGACCTTAAGATCATCAAGTTCCAACCCCCCTGCCATGGGCAGGGACACCTTGCACTAAACCATATCACCCAAGGCCTCGTCCAACCTGGCCTTGAACACTGCCAGGGATGGAGCATTCACAACCTCCCTGGGCAACCTATTCCAGTGCCTCACCACCCTAACAGGAAAGAATTTCCTCCTTATATCCAATCTAAACTTCCCCTGTTTAAGTTTTAATCCATTACCCCTTGTCCTACCACTACAGTTCCTAATGAAGAGTCCATTCCCAGTATCCCTATATGCCCCCTTCAGATACTGGAAGGCTGCTCTGAGGTCTCCATGCAGCCTTCTCTTCTCCAGGCTAAACAGCCCCAACTTTCTCAGCCGATCTTCATATGGGAGGTGCTCCGGTTCCCTGATCATCCTCGTGGCCCTCCTCTGGACTTGTTCCAACAGTTCCATGTCCTTTTTATGTTGAGGACACCAGAACTGCAGACAATACTCCAGGTGAGGTCTCACCTGGAGTATTTGGTGAGGCACTGGAATAGGTTGTCCAGGGAGGTTGTGAATGCTCCATCCCTGGCAGTGTTTTGCATATTTGCCTTATTGTTAGACTGGTGCAGAAAAAAAAAAAAAAAAAAAAAAAAAACACAAAAAAAACATGAGCAGAACTCAAGATCCTCCTTTGCATTTGAAATTTTTTGTCCTGATTACTTTAAATTAATGCTGGGAAGATGGAAAAAATAAATAAATTGATGCACTACTCTGTTTCCTACCCACTGTTAGAAGAAAGATTAAAGTCATGATAGCCTTCGATAAATTTGAAAACATAGTTCTGAGTATTTTCGTAGTTGTCAGAATAAAATTGTTTCTCTATCAACGCACACACCTACATGTATAACAATCTTTTAACTTGCTTAGGAAAATTAATGGGCAGAAAGGCCATTAAAAATTAAAAGTCCCCATCCTTTACCCTGATGAACCCAAGTGATCTCGAATGTAGCTTAAGATGAGAGTGTGTATGCAGCTGTTCAGGAATTGGAAGCAAGACCCTCATACTGCAAGGTAGCCTCTCAGAGATGAAATGGCCGGGATCTTTCAGAACAACCAGCTCCGAAAAGTCAGTTCCTGAAAACCAGCATCTCTTCCCACAGATGATACTGATGGTTCCTTGCCTCTCCATCTGCTTTGTCATATATTCTGTCCCTCTACATTTATTTGCATGCACTTGTTAAGTCCCTGCATGCCTCCCATTGTATTCAACCTTACTAGAAAGATTGCTCCATAACTGCCTCATGTTAGTGCTTTGCCTATTAATTTGATTGTAATTAGCAGAGCAGAGTATTAAACAGCTGGTGATGGAACTCCAAAATTGCAGAATCCCATAGCTAAACTAGCTGTACCAGCCACTGTCTTTCACAACCTTAGCTGTACCAAAACCACACAGTGCCCCACACTGCTGTAATCACTGTGCATTCAATTTATTCACATTTTCAAAATTTTAACTTCAATATTTGAACAGTTTGACTTCTCTTTGCAAAGATATCCCAGGGTTTATTAAAATCCCATTAACTGTCATAAAGTTCTAAAATTATGATATGTCATTCAGGTTCATTAGCTACCTAACAGATAAAATTATAGTACATGAAGATTGCTTTCCACATTGCCCTTGTAAAAACAAAATAAATGTATTTTCTACTGATTTCTACTTATCACCTATTAAGACACATTATTCAGAACATCAGCTTGGAAAATGGTTACCAAAAACCCCAACACATTAACACTTTTTTTTTATAAACTGCAAAACCTGTATCATCAGAGATTATACACACAAGTGGTTATATCTATAGATCATCAGTAAAAGGTTCTAGAAAACATGTTAAACATTTCACAGAAGAACGTAAAGTCCAGCTTCTACCTTACTTCAGTTACTATAGATCCGTAAACCTATTCGTAGTCAATAGATGAGGATGTAAGGATAATTAACTACCCAGCAGAGGTGCCTTCTAGTTATCTGTCAGTGAACTGCTTTGCTAGAACTCTTAAGAATACTTCTTAATGGCAGCATAGAGCAAGAAAACCAGACTCTGGGCCTAATATAGACTCTGGCTTTTGATTTAAACCACTGTAATTTTCTTTAAAAGAGATTTTAAACCAAAAAGTTTACCACTTGACAACAGTTAAAGACAGGCTTAGTCTCACAATTAAAAAGTGTATTAAAAATTAAGTTACTATATTTATACAATAAATTATTTACATTCAATACTGTTAGCAGAATTGGGCCTGTAGCACTCTTCCTTGAGTTGCAAAATTCTTATTTAAATGCACAGAAAAGAAAGGGGTTTTTTGACTACAAACACAAAATTTCCAGTTCTCCATAACATGACACACATTGATAAGCCATAACTGACTGAAAATGCACATTCCAGTAGAAAAATACAGGCTTTTGCTAATCCCTACAAAAATAGCTTTATAAATAAATTCAGTTTTTCTTCGGTCCAAAAGCCTTCCAGAATTTTCAATTAAAACCACTTAAGTTTTATCATGTTTCAGCAATATTTACAAGTAGTTTTTAATTAATTTACATGTTGGCTATATTAGTTTGTACAACTGAAGAATTTATGAATATTTATTCAATAACTTCTGAACAAGATTACAGGGAAAAAAATAGTAACTAAATACATCTGGTAAAAGTGACTTTGGCGTTGTACCATGGTTCAAAGCAACGGTCCTTACGTGTGGTATTCAAAAGTAGACATATGCGATGCAGAATGTACTGGGATAGCAAAGTTGAATTAGGTTTCATTTATTAATAATTAGTCCCAGATATTTCAAGATTTACAGACAAACAGATATAACAGTTCAAAGTAAAAAAAACCCAAAACCAAACAAACACCCCCCCCCAAAAAAAAACCAAACCAAAACCAAACAAACCTTTTAGACCTAAATATCTTTATTTGTTCTTTGATTTAGAGTATTTAATCAAAACATGCAAAAAAAAAAAAAACATTCAGGATAGTTTAGAAGAACAGAACTCACCAAAATCTGCAAACACGGACTGTCCAACAACTTTCACACCACTAGGCATTTTCTGAATTTTTTCAGCTTTAGAGAAGTTCCCATCCTATCAGACAGGACAAAGATGGAAGAAAAACTGAACTGCAGACTAAGGGATAAGATCTGACTTTTGAAGTAAAAGGCAAAAAGTGCTGAAGCAGATAAAGAGACATCTCAGCTATGGAAAAAAATGTGCTATTTGAAATTTGGGACTGAATTTTTGTATTTCTAATCCTTCATGGAAACTTATGGAAATCCAGTAACAGTAATATTCAGATACTAATTGACCATATATTTTGCTGTACTATGCAGAACAGATCGGGTTATTTCAGCAACACAATCTAAATCATAATTAAGCGATTGTGCATACTAATGTGTATTTATGCATACTGATGTGATTTTATAGATATGTGCACACAAAAACCCCAAACCTGCACACCTGTTAAAAATAACTTCTGATCCTCCTAATTAGGAAATAACTTGATTTTACATTATGTCTGGTTTAGGTCTCATTTTGTATGTCTATTATTAAAACCTAGGTCTGCAGAGAACAATATTCCAATACTTCATCACAACAACAAGAGAGGAGTGTTGGCTAGATCCTTGTTTATCATAGACCTGGATCACAACTGAAAGAAAACCATTTAAAATGTTAAGTTTTCATAGACATTTGAGAGGATGTAAGGCCCACTTTTCTAGTCATTGCAATCAGCTCATATCAAGTTCTCTGCACACAGGTATACATGAAGCCATTGAGACAAATGACAGTTTTGTGGATTTTGTGTAATTATCCATATTGCTTATTCATGGCATACTCTGTCTGCAGACTCCAGTGCTGCTGAAGATGCAACTCTGGAAACTGTTAGTACATGAATGTTTGACTATTTATCTTTACCTTGACATATGTTTTACAGTGACTCTGATGAGGAGGTGGAGAGAAGCTGCAAATCATCTCCAAACAGAAAAGATGACCACGCCCTGTGCTCAGTTGGCCAGAAAAGCATATGTCATATAGGCAAATATTTTTCAGTTCATTTTATGGTGCATCAGTACAACAAAATACATTGCCTATGTTTGTAGAGCCATTTAACAGCTTTTAATGGATTAATTCATATATATTAAGATTGATATATATGTACATGTTTTATATGTATGACATGTTTACTGTGTTGAGTGATTGCATAAAATAAAATTCCTTCTTTCTAAACACAGGAAAATCTATGCATGCAAAATTTATCATGTAGGATAATATTTACAATACGTGAGTTTGGAAAAAAAAAAAATTAAGAAAATTTTGAAAAAAGAACTAACCTACAGGAGACAAGTCTAAAGCTTGTGTAATTACTAACATTTAATTTCATAAGAATGAAATTAATCAAAGTAAAAAACTGTTCATTTTTAAAGTCTACATAAAAGCTAGAAATACAGAATTCGTGACCTACTGCTGTAAAAAAAAAAAAAAGTGTCTAGTACAGCTTTCACTACTTTTCATTACTTCTGCCTCTCTTTTTTTTTTTCCTCCTTTCCTCCACTTCAGCAGTTCTGTTGTCTTCTCTACAGTGACTCACTGCCATATAATGGATAAATTTTCAGGCAAATAAAGCCTAAAAAACCAATTCCTTAACTAATAAGAAACATGTGAAACACCTCCTATTATAACAAACAAGTAAACTTTTAACATACACATGCTATGATTCTTAATTATAGTCCTTTTGGATAACAGATTTAATATAAAGGATACATTTAGTTTCAAATCAACTGATTTCATTAACTGTTAATAACAATGAGGTTCTTCACTAATCCCTGCCCAAGTCAAGCAATACAAAAGCAGAATCTCCATAAATAAATAAAAACAACCCACTGACCTATTGCTTCCCAACCCTGAACTGAATTTGTGGTGTTTGGTTAATGTAGAACTTGGGATTTTCTCAACTCTGACTTGCATACATACTGTAACTGTGAACTTCTGTCCCACAAAATCTTATCCAAGACGTGAAGTCATAGCTCTAAGAAAGCTTAAAAGAAATCAGCTCTTCCAGATAGTAAGTATAAATAAATCTGATCAGCTGTTTCTTCATAAATTACCACGCTAAGTATCAGTAACCTAGAAGAGCTGATGACACAGCAGGAGTCCAGCTAAGGTGAATGAAGGCAATCTGATTGAATTACTTAACAGTCACATTAAAAAAATCTGCAGAGGAGCTTATGCTGAGAAAAACATCTCCAGTGATATTCTGGAGTCTAAATGAAATAGTGCAGTTAGTGCCTCAACATCAGTTCCACTCATTCCTGAAACAATAAATATCAGGTAACTTTTTTCTTTTTTTTTTTAAGCTTCTCTGTATTTTAACAGAATGATTGAGTTTTCACTCTTACCTTATTTACCCATGTCTCAAACTGAATGTTTTCTGAATTTGGTAATGTAGTAAGGAACAAATCTGCAAGGAAAAAGGTAACAGAAATAAAACATTTAACATTAGACTACACACATAAATATTTGATCACTTAATAAAGATACATATTTAAAATGTATTACCTGTAAGTTATAAATATATTAAAACCCAGTGATATTTAGATGTATATATATATTAAGCAAGAAAGATTAAACACAAAAAACTCCACCTATCCCCCCCTCCAAAAAAACCCCAACAAACAAAAACCCAAACAAACAAACAAAAAAACCCCACGCCACAACACCAACTATTTTTATCACCAGATACTATTCTGTATAATCAATATACTTTTGGCACTGTTCTGCATTTTATAGTTTCTGCACAAATTAATTATGCATTATGAGCTATTAAGTGCTGGATATTATATATGCACACTGAAGAACATTTCTTAATGGTAAAGAGAGACAGACCTCAAAGCTAGAAAAAAGTATACATATTTTTGACTTACTAAAAATATGATTTTTTTTACTTACTAAAAACATAAAATGCTACCAAACATGTTTATAATCTGTGGATGCTGAATTAAGCAACAGATATACTGTTGACAAGAGTAGAAAAGGAGATGGAGAACTATTTCAGGCTTAACCCTAGTTTTGAGACACAGCCATTATGACCTCACTCCAGTACTGATGAATTGCTCATAACAGTATGGATGGTTACTGTATATCACACACACGTTTTGTAAAAGCATGTAACAGATTTGCAATGGATTTTTCTTATGCATTTGAAAAAATAAAAAGTTTTTTTTCCATTCTTAGTCTGAAGCATATTACATCAGGTTTTCTTTGCCTTCCTCATTTAATCTGATTTTGTAGTAAGTGTAGAGAAATATTGAGAAATATGGCTGCACAGGGAACTGAAATAATGCAGAAAGGTAAGAAATAACAGGTATATAAAAACCCAGATGTTGGGACCAGAATCAAAAGTATCTTTAAAATAAACACTAAGTAAAAAAAAAAAGGGGTGATGTCACACAATAAAGCCAAAGAGTACATTTAGCTAGCTGCAGTGTAGGAGGAATAAGTAAGGATACTAAAATGCAAGTCAAACTACAGAGCTACTAGAAATATGGTAACTTAAAACATTTAAACTGTTTACAACGTTCAGTATGTGGAGGTGCTTACAGATTTAACATCTTTGTTCAGCTGCTGTACAAACCAGGTACCTGCATGTGAACATTTGTTCCGCATTTTGAGAGAAAATAGAGCTATGTTTTCAGATTCTTATTAGAACTACAAGAAAATAGCAATAAAATATAACTATATGGAATCTGCTCCATGTTCTCTTCTGATTATTCTTGTTATTTTCCTTCGCTTCTGAGTGTTATAAAAACTGCTACTATTTATAGATGGAGGGTTCATTTCACTAATGACTGATTTGACCTTTCTGTTTAATGTCAGAGGGCTTTATTTCAGAATTACACTCCTCAGCATCTACAGTTGTCTTCAGAAGTCACCAGGGCATAAGCAACATTCTTAAGTTACAGCTTGATTTCACATTTACATGTAGGGAAGTAGGGAAAAAACCACAACCAACCAACCCTTTTTTAAAGGCAATCAAAATGCACAAAGTATTACCCGGTTAGGACAGGCAGACACGTACACTCCAAACATGCCTAAACATTTTTTTTTTAATTAATGTGGCAGAACAGGTGTGTGTGCATGCTTTTTAACCAGAAGTTACTCGTGGATATGAGCTCGCCTGCTTGTATGACTCACTACACATAAATTATGTGCTGATGTAAAAATCTCTGCATTTTAGTGTGCTGACAGCATGGGAAAGGAAACAATTGTGTCAAAATCATTAAATGTCATAAATCCTAAGGTCAAGTAAAAGGTAACTTCGCTACAATAGAAATCTTCTTCTGCCTACATCACAGACTGACCCACCAGTAGAAAAAAAGTATTTAAGAGCTAGATTAAAAATGTTATTTACAGTTGTTTCAGTTGTATGTATACAATTAGTTGTGCAGTAATTTTAATACGCACAATTTTGTACAAAAAAGTTAGCGTAGTCAGTTTTATTTCTCTACAAGGAATCAGAAAACCAAACCTGACCAACAGAATCACAAAACTGTTTGGTTTTTTGAGCAGGTAGAAAAACTCTCTACCATATCATATTCGGATTGGTTTGCAAGTTGGCATTAGTACAGTAGTAGAGAAAATTAATATATGTACTGCCTACCTAAAGCTATATACAATATAGATAAAGTACCAATGCTAATGAGTTTGCTGTTCACTTGTCATGAATTTTCAGTGCTAGTTACACCAACACCTACTAGTGAAGGAACCACGCCTTCCAGTAACAACTTCCTCTGAAAAAATTAAACAAAAGGACTTTATATGTTCCAAACAAGCTAATTTGTGTTTGCAAATTTTTAAATGTGCTTGTAATAAACGAGGTTGTGAATTTACCCTGTCTTTCTAATGGGTCTTTCATAATTTAGTAAGTGGTTACTGGAACTATTTAGTAATGTTGATGATAATTATAGACAACATAGGCACTAAAATCCCTTCCCTTATTAAAAATTACTACAGAAAAGAATCCATATGTATTAATTTTAAAACACCACAGGGAAAAAAATTATATTTATACTGAATAGTTATGCTTCTGAACAGGCAGAGCAGGTGGAAATATTCCTCTGGTTTTTAGCACTTCACGCATGAGTTTTCTTACAGAAACTCCTGTTTATTTTCAGAATAAAGGCAACAATATTGTTTCAAGCAATAGGAGATGACCATTCAGTGTTAAAGTGTGCTTTCAGAATCCATTTTCACATTCATGCTTTCTCAACAAAATGCTGTTTGAGGCATATCCAATTTACTTCTTACAAATAGTAAGTTATGAATTCCCACAAAAAATCATATTAGTACCTCCTGGTGTACATATCAGTAAAAATTTAGAAACAGAATAGCTTTTGAGATCCTTCATACTTCTTTTAATTTTAAAATTAAAACTGTCAAGTGGATAAGTTGATTTAGAAAGAAGAAAAGAAACAACAGGTCACAAGTTGTTTTAGAAAGAATGGGGAAAAATTAAGTTAAAATAGCTATTCCTTTTCCCTAGAAGTCTCTGCTTGTTCTTTAATTTAACTCTCTTTGTGAGGCAAGCAATGAATAACAAAAATGGTATTGTCAAAGTAGACCAATCTCAGCATCATGAGCAGATGCAGCTAATTTGGCAATTCTGGTTTCATCTCTTGAGCAGGAACTTCCAGTGGTACTGAACACTGTACAGGACTAAGTGGGAAATAGAGGTAATAGGAGATCATGTCACACAGAGCATTTTTAATTAGAGATAACAAATCTGTAAATTATGAAAATAAAAGCAATAAAAACCAAAGAAAATGTTATAGAGACAAAGTGAGATTCTCTAAAATAGATCTTATGTATCTTTCATGATACATTTTTGTCTCCGTTATTTGCTGTAAAACTTTCAGGTAAGCTCTCATAATAGAGCTTAAAATAGTTAAGAAATTAAAAAATGTACCTGTTCAAGAAATGAAATACTGCTGTGGCATTATTTAGTATTTGTTCTGGAGAAAAAAAAAAAAAAAAAGGTAGGGGGCAAAAGCAGAGAGAGCAATTTGACTTCCAACACATACACACAAAGTTTTAAAATGCCACTCAAGTTTTAAAAGGCCAGTTCATTTGTTTGCAAACATAATGAAAGGGGTTATTTTATTAGAGAATAAATGCAGATCTATTGCATTAAATAAGCTTTAATTATAACATACAGAGAGTCTACAAGCTTCCATCAAGAGGAAACTCACCAAAAATATAATCAGTGTATGACATCAAGCATTGCCATGTCTTCAAAATTCAGGTTTAAATGGTTACAACAGAAATATCACCCATGATTTGAATGACTGGTAGAGAAGAAAACTATCTACATTTATTTTTTTAAACTTAGTAAGAATTAAAAAGAAAACACACTGTAAATGTTCTGGTATATTAGGTTTCTGGATTCCCAACACAACACTCCATAAGAAAATTAACCATCAGAAATAATTAAAGAGACTAGCAATTAGCTTATAGCAAGCTGTTTATGACTAATGTTTTTTCCACTTAAGCTTTCCCAAAATCAAATTTATGATTTTTCCTTCATTTTATATAAACAGTTCCTGAGTTATCTGCAATTATACACACCATGTGCTAGCGTTCAACACAAGGCAGGTTGTAAAAGCAGTTATTTTCAAAATTTGGGATCATGTAACCAGATAAGACAGATTTAATACATTAGCTATTTTTTTTTTAGCATTAGCAAGGATACATTGCCCGATGTACAGTATGATGTTACAGTATGAGTCAGAATCCAAGCCAGTTTGTCTCACACGTTTTAATGTTTTACAAGTATCTGCAGTGTCATGGCCTGAGTTTTTGTTAGGAGGCTTGCAACTTTTGAGTGCATACAAATTTATTGTTTGATAATAATTACTTAGGAAAAAAAGATTAAGTACTACAATTTTGGCTTAGAAAGGCTGCATTACCCCTAAATGAACATCTGATATTTTAAGGTGTTTGAAATAGAACCAATTAAGTTAACTTATTCAAGTTAACTAATCAGAAAAAAATTTACACGTAGCAAAAATAATTGCTATCCTAAAGTTATATACTGTACAAATACTTCTTAACTCATGCAATGTACGTTTTTCAGTTTGAGGACATGATGTTTGTAAGAAAGATCTCTTGAAGAGGTTGCTTTGGAAATGCTCACCTGGAATTTCATGCTCTATAAAATACACCTGCTGTTAATCTGTTCAGACAAGCCTATTATTACTAGCTTCAAGATTATTTTCTTAAGCTAGCTGTCAAAACCAGCTCATAACACATATAAGTATTACTATCCTATCGAGAGCCACAACACTATGATCTTATTTTTCAGTCTCAGTTCACATACAGAAAGTAACATTGATGGTAGGTAGGCTGACTACACCATTTCCAGACTTCCTTTCCAACCTCAGCCATTCTGTGAACTAGGTATTCCTCCCTGGAGCAACACATTTAATATACATGCAGAAAACACTTGAAAATGTTTCATTTACTTCACCTTTACCTGTAAAGCACATATAAACCCTTTGGTAAAAATTTCATGCTGCAAATTTTTGCACAGATTAAATAAAATTCCTGGCCTACTCAAAATTATTTACTGATTTTAAAATTCTAAAAGTCAAGATTTCTACATGAGGATGCTTTAAAAAAAAAACCACAAACCAGCAGCAGCATTATCATCTGAAACAGCCTAGGTTTTATCTCACCAAGAAAGATTAGTATTATCTTTGTTCTGTTTAGTGGATTTCTGCATTAGAAAGTCCTTACACAGTTAGGCTTTCATGAAGCACTGTTAGGGATTAAAAACATCTTTATGAACATGTTCTCATGTAATAAAAATGTAACAATTCAACTTTATTTTTATCTGGAGAGAAGCATGTCAGTTAAAAGCTCTCTTTTGAGGGTTTAATACCAGCAGGTTGAAAATAGGTTAGACAATAAACCAGCAAAAAGATTCAGCCCTGAGAGGATTTTTTCTTTTTTGATGTCAAGCACACTTTAAATCTCCCAAGCTTTTTATAATGATAGAGTTGCCAAAAATAGTCCAGCTAAAAATCATGGAATTGGCTGCATCTATTACAGAAAACAAAGAGCTCCAAAACATTGCAGAATATTAGGAAAAAGTCTTAATGAAAAACCAACCCAGAAACCCAACGACTAAAGATGGCATATTCTGGAGGTTTGATTTTCATCATGTAAGAAAAACAACAAAACAGTGTATCCATTTTAGGTATAACTATATTTTCATATTCATAAATAGTATCATTGCCTGTGAGCAAATACGCTGAATCTTTCAATCAAAACGTATCACAGCGGCATCAAATGGACAACAGTATTTCACCATGCAGACTGTTCCTCTGCATCCACATCAATGCCTGCCTCTTAAGTAATACAATTTTTAGGTGTACCAAAACCCATTCTTAGTCAAGTTTTGTTCCAACTCAAGAATGGTAGTGCAGGTGAATACCGAGACAAATAATCCTCTTCTGTTCACTAGTTCTACCTGAACCAACCTGTAAGTAATAGATTCCTCTGAAAAATAACAGTATGATTCACACTCGTCTTTCCTGGTGTAGTTAGGCTGCACTGCCCCAGCTAAGCTGACAAGGAACAAAACTAGACAAAGATGAGAGCATTTAGCAATCTTCTGAAAAGTCTATTCAGTCTGCAGAGCAAGACAGAACTAAGCATAGGCATACTAAAGTAATATCAGCACCTTATTTTGGCCCTGTTTGGCAGAACACATTTAGAATCACAGCACTGCCAGTACTGTATAGATATTTATATACAAAGATGGGATGTTTGTTTTGCTTTGTTTTTTTTAATTTATATCAGCTGACTACTTTTATGACAACTGCTATGAGTCACCTGCCCCACTCTGTACAAACACAAATTAAAGGAGACATGGAGAGAACACTAAACGGGTATTTTTTGGAAAAGGCACAATGAAACTCAAGGTACAATTTCATGCTTGGTTAAAGGCAGGCTACAGCTACTGCTACTGAAAGAGAAGTAAACCTTCTCTGTGCTTACATTAGCTCTGGCAATCCTGAAGCTGCACAGCAAGCTAGATCAGCTTAGCTCCAGTGAAAATGAACTGCATTACCTGCCAGCCATAAGATATCACTGATAAGCTATTATTTTTTAGCAACATGTGCCTTGTGCACAGTTGGTCCAATTTTCATAGGGAGAGCGAAAAAAACCCAGCAATCTACCATTTCCATCTTGGAAGAAAAATACTATTTTAAAGAAAATTATTATATTACTATTATTTTCTCAGGTTTTCTTCTCAGAATGACTTCTTTTCATAGAAACTTTTATTCATGTCTTGATATACGAATATAGATGGGAGTCTGTAAAAGCTCCTAGCATTCCCCACACAAAGATTCAGACTTTCTTTTCTGCTTCATAGAGGAACTTCTGTGTGTAATTAGCACTCACTGGAACTCTCTGGACATTCTTTAGGCTGTTAGCAGACATAGAAACCTGTGTACTCTTGCAAAAATTGCGCAATCTGTGATTGATCTTTGGAAGCAACTTTGAGTTCCTATCTTTACCTACCTATGAGTTTAGATTTAAATATATTTATCTTCAAATGCTACTTGGAATGTTCATCTATGCTGCCCATGCCACTAAAATAAAATTCCAAAGTGTTTTTAGAACTAGATGTGTTAGAATTGCTTATAACCTTACACTCATTAGGGTAAGCAGCTGTATATTTAATTTTCCAGTTGGAATTTCCACTTGACAGCTCATGCAGCAGTGTGCCAGAACTAAATATTAAGGTTTATCTATAAGCTAAAGCAATTAATTTAATCCCCAACATTTATAAGCATCTTAATTAAAATTATGGACTCTTTCCTCTCTTGTTCCCATGCTACTAAATAGGACAAAAAAATAAACTCTCTTTCCAAAATTACTATATATGAATTAACATACATTGCACATCTAGCAGAAGATAAAGCATTTCAGAACTGATTTACTGTGGGGGAAAAAAAATGATTAACACAACAATTAAATGTGCTTGGAGGTCTGAACCAGGTATTTAAGTGATAAATAGAGTCATAGAATCATAGAATAGTTAGGGTTGGAAAGGACCTCAAGATCACCAAGTTCCAACCCCCCTGCCATGGGCAGGGACACTTCACACTAAACCATATCACTCAAGGCCTCTTCCAACCTGACCTTGAACACCACCAGGGATGGAGCATTCACAGTCTCCCTGGGCAACCCATTCCAGTGCCTCACCACCCTAACAAGAAAGAATTTCCTCCTTATATCCAATCTAAACTTCCCCTGTTTAAGTTTTAACCCATTACCCCTTGTCCTATCACTACACTTCCTAATGAAGAGTCCCTCCCCAGCATCCCTATATGCCCCCTTCAGATACTGGAAGGCTGCTATGAGGTCTCCACACAGTTTTCTCCAGGCTGAACAGCCCCAACTTTCTCAGCCGATCTTCATACGGGAGGTGCTCCAGTCCCCTGATCATTCTCGTGGCCCCCCTCTGGACTTGTTCCAACAGTTCCATGTCCTTTTTATGTTGAGGACACCAGAACTGCACACAATACTCTAGGTGAGGTCTCATGAGAACAGAGTATAGATTCATTGTGTTAATTGAAGGCTAAATTGCATTGTGTATTTCCAAAAAACCCCCATCCAAAATTAGAATAAAAATATACAAACAAAAAACCCAAATTAAAACCACAACCACCAAAGGAAGAATACAGTTTAACTGCAACAAGAAAAGTTGTCTACAGTACTTGTTTTTGAATACTGAATTGTAAATAGCTTATTGGATTGCTTGTATACTAAAAGAAGAATAAAGACTGACATGATATTTTCTTAGTGATAGAATTAACAACACAAAATAGAATAAAGTCATATTGAGATTTTCAAGAAATAAATTCTAAATCCAGTCTTAAAAACATTCTTCTGAACAAACTACAAAACTATTTTCAGATTCAAGATGAGGAAAATGTAGACCTGCTTTCAATTCCAATTCCATTGCAAACTAAATTAGTACAGTATCAGGAAGAGGAAAATGCTTTAATGGTAAACGCAAAACAGTTCAGAGCAGTAACTGGAATACCAGCTCCAATTAAATTACCATCAAGAACTAGAAGATGTTACCAGGTTCCTAATTTTGGTAGTTACTGTTTTAAAACCCAGAATTTTCAAACCACCGATATTAAAATAAAATAATTTAAAATAAGAATTAAAAAATCAGAAGTAGTGAAGTCATATTCATTACAACATTCCAGAAGTGACTTCTTACAACCATCATAAGATACTAGAAGGAAACTGATATACATTACATTGTATACTTACCGATAAATATTTTTAAGGAATGTATTTAATGTTTTTAGGACTTACCAGCAGTGAAGTCGTTATTTAAATCCATAAACGCATGAGAGTGTGGTATATACATTTTATTTTGAGTTTCCAATGCAGCATGCCATGATAAGTTCCTATAGACAAGAATATAAAGCAATACATTTCATCAATGCTTAGGGATTGCTAATCGTAACAGACTTTTTTTTTTTTAATTTGAAACTTTAAATAAAATTGAACAGAAACCATGTTCTCCTAATACTAAGCTAAAATTCCTATTTAGCTTACACTATACTAAGTGACTAGCATAATTGCTTGAAAGGTTCTGACAAGGATAGCTCAGGGGTTTCAGTTAGATTTTATTAACTTTCTAAAGGATTTATTTTTTTGTACAGAGCAAATTGTCACTTCCACAAAATGAAATTTAGTGCCTAGACTTCAACTGTAAATCTTGAGACACTGATTACTATCCTCCCTAGTTTCCTGAAGCAGTTTTATTACCAGTACTTCTGAAATCAACTTTAGGATTAATAAAGATGAGCAAAAATGGACACAATCACATGCTGTTAGAACAGCTCATTGCTGCATGTAATTGGACTTTATTTGCAATCACGTAAAAAAATCAATACGAGAATTAAACTCTCACATTTTGATGACCTGCAGGCTAGTTATGTCATTTCCCACATAGGCCATACATTTATTTATAAATGTACTTGCCCTGATGGTTTATGCTCTAAAAATGACCGAACTTCTACCAAACCTTCCTATTAGCAGCACACTGGAATATACCAAATTGTCAAAAGTCACAGCGGTTGAATCATCAGATCAGTTACTTTCAGATTCCTTAGCTAATACACTCAGAAAAAATCTCAATATAGAATCATAGAATAGTTATGGTTGGAAAGGACCTTAAGATTATCTAGCTCTAACCCCCCTGCCATGGGCAGGGACACCTCACACTAAACCATGTCACCCAAGACTAAACCATGTCACCCACGAATATGCACTATGCAGTAGCAGGACAGCGATATGACTACAATCTAGAATCCTTTCTTTATTTCAGTGACATTGTATACATATTACTGATGTTCTAATGACTTTTAAAACGAGCTCGTGACTCATTTATGGTAAGAAACAAAAATGCTTCTGATTACTTCCCAGAGATCATAGAACTTAGTCTTGAAAATGCTTAAAAGAATCACTTAATCTTAAAGAAATAATTAAATATTTTGTATAGGCTTTTCCATGCATTCCATTCTGAAGGTAGCCAAGAAAGTTACATAGCTCTATAAATTTTAAAATGTTTCAGATTAATAACAGAAACATTCTAAGCAGATGACATAGAACTGTTGTCCACAAACAAGAAACTGCTTATGCTGTTATCTATAACATTCAAGTCTTATTGAGCTGTAATGAGTAACTTGTATCTCAATACTACTGAAAGGATTTCTTCAACAAAACAGAACAAATCTCTCAATTTTTTCCACATCTTCAAAAGTTCATAAAACTTTTCAATATACAATCATTGCAAGGTGTTCAGAAACACCCTTGTCAATTTGAAACCTGTGTTCCATAAGCAATCAATTTAAATAAGAGTAATGGTGATAAAATTCAAGGTGGGATTAAAGATCAAAACCATATTGCCAACACTGCTTATAGTTGCAATTTACACATTTAGATGTTGTTTACCCTATGCCACTTCTGAACCATCTTGGTGGGAAGGAAAATAGCCAGCCAGGAACAAGTATAGATTAACAAAACACATTGATGGGTGTGGGGTGGTTAAAGCCTTATTTCAACATTTTTAAAGGGCCATGGAAATACACAGCAGAAAGCCGATACATTGTTGCCACAGAGACAGCACAGTCATCTTATTGATTGCTACAGTAGTAACAGAATTCTTCTTGAAACAGTATCTAAAGGAAGCCACATAGGAATGCAAAGGTTTCTTAACACACCTTTGCTTTTAAAAGAAGTATTAAGTGTGGACTTTAGGCAAACCCAAAAAAGCTGTGCAGCCAAAGCCTGGATTTCTCCTGAAAGGCATGGAGCTGCAGGTTTCTGTTAAGGCTGCTAAGTAACAATCAAAACAATAAGTTCCAATTAAAAGCTGCAAAATAGCAAGCCAGGAGATGCAAAGTTCTTCAAACAACCATTTTAAAGGCTCAATCCTCTAAGAAAACACAAGCCTAGTACCTAATTTTTCCAGTAACTCATTGGAAATTATCTGTTACCAGTCAAAAGCAAATAGTTCAAAAAGAAAATGTTGAGAGTAGTTTTCATATTATTCGTAAAGCTAAGAACGTGTTTATTTTGACATTTACAATCCAACTCTCATCCTAAAAATTTCTGCTCTTTTGAGCACATTCTTTAACAACTAAGAGAAAAATCCTTAAATCAGGGAAAGAATTCTAGTTCATGTATCCTCTCTTTAAGGCTTTTTTTCTTTTTGAAAGAACTCCCAACCCACAACACTATTAATCAAGTTCTTTCTTACAAAAGTCAAAGACTGAACATACGCAAAGTTCAGTTTGGCAACAGTCACAGATGTACAAACCCAAATTTTTAGTTGTTAAGAAAAAAAAATTAAGGTCATCTGGTTCAATAATTAAGCTTTCACTAACTGAAGAGTCACACCAATGAGTGTTGTAACTGCTCTCAGAAGCCAAAGCTTTCTGTTCTTTTAATCAGATTACAAACTTTGAAAGCAGTTATCAGGAAAACTGAATAGATTGTGAACTGCCCTGCCCCAGGGTCCAGTAGCGTGTTTAACAAATAACTTATAACTTCTTTCCAAAAGACAGATTCGAAGTTCTTCGGCATCTTGCCCAGTATTAGAGATATTGCTACACTTCAAAAATTAGATGCAGAGTGCCACAGAATGTTTAAAGATACACACGGAAATGAGAAAAGATTCATGCGTCTGCAGTTCCAGTTAAAACATGAGCTTTATGCCTCTAAGAACAGAAGTAAATGCACAATGTTTAACTTACGAAATTTATGTAAATAAACAAACACTTAGCTTACCCGCGTATCAGTATCTGTGGCTTACTTGAATCACTTATCACACCAAAGACATCAGGAATCAAGTCTCCATTAAAGCTGAAAACACATAACTCTTTCAGTATCACTTTAGCCATTATAGGAGCTGAAATTAACTGTTCTTAAGTTAACTTGAACTTGTTTAGCTTTTTCCCTCCAAGTAATGATGACTTTTCAGCTGTGTAGCCTTTCCGAATTTTGGCTCTTGTCTGAGGGGCTGGTAGCTGTATGCCTCTTTGAGTACTTTACACTATACAATACATTTGATTTTCCAGCTGTATTTTCCAACCCCCCTCTTCTGTCCAGCATTTAACAAAGAAGTAAGCGCACTGTGAAAGGGATTATTTGCTCAGTCTGATAAATCAGTAGGGGTTTCACTTTACAAAACTCAACAAAAACTGAATGGCTATTTTTCTGCATAAAACAGAGTACTAAAATTAAAATCCAGTTACCATTGCCAGGATGATGTTACAGACAAGACTTGTAAAGATGGCTTGTGTTTTGTCATCTTCTGTTACACCACTCAACATTACAAATACAATGCTACTCTTAAAGAGCATGTGTTCTAAGTTCCAGCATTAAAACATATTTAAGTTGCTCAGTCACCATTACAAATGCTTTCTAAAAAAGTAGGTCATACTTACTCCATTACTAGAGGCTCATCCTGAAAAGTCTTATTTAACATAGTTTTATGGTGAAGATCTGAAAATAGAAAATATTACTTTGATTCAGTTACCAGTATCTTATTACATTTGTGTTTTTAACTTAGATGTAATTCTTCTATCAATTCACAACTGCAACCACATAGGCAAATGAAACTGAAATATTTGGGCTGAAGACAGTCTAAAATTTAACACAAGGCCTCTGTTTAACATTTTGTCACTGTAAAAGCCATACTTAAATCATATACACTGAGTGTCTGAAATAAGAATTAAAGGTAGACTGCCTAAATGGGAAATGAAGATTTTAAGTCCTGTTCAGGTTGTAACACCTCTGGGTTCACTTTTACTTGTAATCCAAACTCCTCGCCACATCATCTGTGTTTCCTTCATCTCTCCATGTTTCTCTTCTCTCCAGTTTCCATATTTTATGACAGTACCCTCTACTGACTTAGCTGTCATACTTCCATTACCCAAGTAGGCACCATATTCCTTCTCAGTAACCTCACTACATACCATCCACTGCCTGAGTTTTTTACCTCCGACTCCTTTTCTAAGCACCATATGCTCATTTGTGCCTCTCACAATATTTGATTATACAGAAGCAAGACAGTATAAATTAATTCAAATCCTTCACAATCTTCCCAGTGCTACAGATAACTCCTATTCTCTTAATCCTTGAATCAGTGCACTTTCCCAGGGTGCTTTTTCCACGATTAAATTCCTCCGATTAAAGCCAGAAGCAACGGTATCTAATACCATCACTTGCCTGAGCTGCAAATATTTTATAACACAGTTGTTTATAATAGTGATTACTTAGTTTTTGTGGATTTAAGAGTATTTTGCTTTCCATCCTCCTTAACAACCAGAACTCTTCCCAAAACCATTTCCTAGCAAAGTTGACAAAAAACAGGAGATTTCAAGAGTTCACACAGGTCATGACTCTACCCAAAGACAGAATCAGCTATATCTATTTATTTAGGCATGATATTTTTGAAGTTCATGAACTAAACTTTACAGCAGGTTCTCAGCACATTTTAAATCCAAGATAAGAGATAATCTTTCCAAGGCTGACATGCTCTGTGGTGAAGCTACAGGAAGCAGCTCTTCAGTTAGTAGGTTACTGTCAAACTGTAATAGTTTGGCTATGCCTTTTGCTCATTAGAGAAAGAATTTGGCTTTGTTTTCTTTCCTTAATTATTGAATACAGTTTAACAGCAAGATAACAGCAAGGTATGAATCCCTATTATAGCTGTTAAAACAACCACTACAATGCAAAATGAGTTTTAACTTTCTGACAACACTTTGAATTATTAGGAATTCTATTAATCTTATTAATAAGCAGTTTCAGCAACTCACCTAATGTTTGGTTGTGCCCCCAGAAAATAAACACTGAAAGTTCATCTCTGCCATGATTTTGTGCCCGGGTAGTCAGGAGGACATCCATTTGTGAATCACCATCATAATCTCCAGGAACTACGCTGGTTATAACAACACCGAGAGACCTAGAATTTAAAGCAAACAAAAAGCCCACATGCAAATGACTGAATGATAATTGAAACTGTATTTGTGCGTTCAAAGGCTTGCTTTTTTATCCCAATTGTTATGAGTTGGTCCAGTACAATCTTGGTTTTCATAAAGGTTTTATCTATTGCAAAAGGAACTTTAAATCAATATTCCGCAGGCTGTCCTCCTCTAAGGAAGGAAGACATTAGCTCTAAACTTTGGCTAACAGGCATTCCTCAGCCATATATTGCTTGGTAATGCTGTATAGACTTCTGCAAACCTTCATTTGTTGTAGAACCAGTCTTCAAAAATGTGTTGTGGTTGCATTCCAAGAGCAAGACCATAACACAACAGGAGCTGTTTAAATAGCAGGAGTCAGACAGGTAGCAGGATCTTTTTTAAGACAATGGCATCACCTCCTATCTTCTGCCATGTACTGCCTCTCCTCCCTAAATTTATTTGTTCTTTCTATCTTTTTTTACTTGGTTACCCACTCAGACTGTTTTACACATGCAAACATTGATCATTCTGTTAAGAATTAGAATCAGATAATTTCTAACTCACTAAACAAATTAGCTCCTTCCAAGATAGGAGGGAATAAATAAAAATATACAGAACTATAGATGAAGCTGAGCTACACACGCAGTTAAACTATTCATAGACAAAATACTAAGCATTATTCATAAGTGGTAACATATCCTGTAATATTCTTATGATTAAACTTATACATATGTACATAAACACACAGATTGTTTCACATTTATTAAAAACCAATGCTTTTTTAAAAGCTGTATCTAAAGGTTAGAAGGGAAACACAGAAATACCAGAACACCATTCTCCCCATCTCTTTCTAAAGCAGATGACATCGCCTTGATTTTATTAGTAACTAGAGCAACTAGAAGAATTTCCCTGAAAACACATCTTGGAACAGAGACTAATATTATCTGCCAAAAAGACCTAACCTGTGACATGGAATAATGGTTAGCTTTGCTAGGAAATAAAGTACCAAAAAAACAGGTCAACTGCAAAAATATTCCAAGATATTGGTATTTTTAATAGTAGTTAAAGGACCAAAAAAAGAAAGATAGAAATTCCATAGGAATAGGTGGTGCGCCTTCCTGCACCACCGAAGCCCGAAGCCCAAAGCCCCACTCCCTCCCGCCTCACTTACGGCAGCACGGGGGCGTGCCCAACACAACAGCTGCTCACTTCCGGGACTTACCCGATGGCTTTGCGACAATAGCGTCACGACCTCCGCTGGTTTCTTTACGGCTGTCGCCAGTAAGCGCGCGGAGGTCGCTGTGCAGCTGGGTGTGTGCGTGCGTGAGGCGGGAGCTGCTGTCCCGACGAGAATTCAGTGGCAGGGGTGGCGGGTCCTCACCGGCATGGCAGCGACGGCGGCAGCGGCAGCAGCCCATATGGCTGACGTGAGCTGGAAGATGTTGGAGCTGCGCGCTCGCTCTAAACGTTCAGGTCTGACCTCTTTGCTCCGGGTTCCCTCTTCTCGCCAGCTCCACCGCAAGTTCTTCGCGCCCCAGGAGGTTTTGGCCGACTTAGTCCTTGTGGCTGTCGTGCCCGGCGCGGGGCGGGGGCGGTTTCGCGGGGTCGTCCCTGGGCTGCCATCCCCGCTAGGGCAGACGCTCGGACCGGCGGGGCCTCCTGCCGCCATGCCCGAAGGGCGGTCGGGCCTCGCGCGGTGGCGAGCTATAGGTGGCTCGCAGGCCGCTGTACAGGTGGCTAGCTCTCACAGCCGTTTTTCAGCTGTTTCTAAGGTTGCCGAACAGGTGAAATATTTTAAAATTGGAGGCACGTACACCGAAGTGCCAGGTTTCCATTGGGTAAAGGCACTTATTTTTAGCATGGGAATTTTTTGTTCTGAACTTCTGGACTGCGTGGCAGCTATATGCTGGTCTAAATGACAGGATGATGTTTACTGCGTTGGCTTGAATTTCCAAAGTTAAAAAAAACACCTTTATATATTTTTTTTTGTTTTAATTAAACACAGCCTTAGTTAAGGTTTTATTGTCAATACTCTAATGGAAACAGTTTTCTAAACTATCTCTGTGGTGTTTAGTATGTGCTTGTAAAGCTTAGTCACTATTGCATTATTTGCAGTTAGCTCTGTTGTGGTAGTGACTGATCAGACGGTGAAAAAAACCTGGGCCTTTCTGAGGGCACTCATAAAGAGAATTGATTGATTGAAGACTGGTTTAATTCATATGGCTTTAAAGATTCTACTTATGTGTAGTATGAATTTGCAAAATACTGTGATTAAGACTATCCAGTAAATGAGTTATTGCTTTTGGCTAGTTATGACTGCATGGTATTGTTATCTGAAAATTGATTTACAAATGTAGCCCACAAAATAAAGTCTGGAACCTTCATGTTGGGTGTATGTGAACTCTGAGGCACAGGGCACCATGCCAACCTATGCAAATTAGACCTTGTGACTGCAGAAGGCATTTGGATAATTTTAAGTGCTTGAGTTTTCTACTTTTTTGCTAAATGAGTATGAAAGGGTATCCTATAAAAATGACAGGTTGTTATTGTAGTTCATTTTCTCTTCCTGTTTGTAGAGATTTTTGTCACTTAAACAGAACTGAAGAGGTGTTTTTTTTACTCAGGAAATAAAAATTATTTTAGTTGAAATGCTTTTCTGATAAAAGACTTGTTTTAAAATCAAATTTTGTACATAATCTTCCAGGTAACATTCTTGTCTAAAAATGCAAATCATGTTCTTGTGTCTCAAATTTACTCCTGCGTCTTCATAAGTATGCTAAAATTGGTTTAACTTCAGAGCTTTTATACTTAACCTTCTGACACTATCAGACACTATCAGAAAGTGGCATTATTGGTATAGTCATTAAAGGTGACTGAAACTCGACCATAATGTTTTGAATTGGCTGGGATCTGTGCTCCAGATTCACAGTTTGCAACCACAGCGGTCTGGTTTGGTTATTTTAGTATGATGCTTGGAGTAAGATATAATAAACATGGAATATCGACATGTATGCATGAAATGCATATGTCCATGTTTTGTAGTTGACAGCAAAGTATCTTTTAAAACTCTATGCTGTAGGAGGTAATCTGTATCTTCATGTTTATGTATTATGTTTTTGCCAGTAAAACCAAATTTAATTGAGATTTTTTTTTTTTTTTGCTACCTTGAGCAATAAAATACCCTTTTATTTGTTGCTGCTTTGATAATTAACTGTTAGGAGCAGATAAAAGCAGCACTAAGTATAAGCAGGATTTCAGCTCTCTTTATTATTACTTAACACTTTTATATGCACTAGTTAAATCAGTGTTTTTATTTTATCTTGAAATATATCAAATAGATTTTATTCAGCACCCTTTGACATCAGTGCAAATTTCCTGTTGAATAACAAAGCGACTGTCTCATGTCCATAAAATGGACTTTGTGCAGACTGACTTTGTCATTTTAGTCTGGCAAGTTTTAGGGAAGTAAAAGCAAAATAAAACAAATTTTTAGGGTAGAGAGAGAAATGTAAAATGTAATGACACTTTCCTATCCCTTTTGTTTTCACTCTGTCATATTAATAACATGCTTTAACTTAATTTAACGCTGCTTGCCTTTAACATGTACTAAACACTTCTCAAAATCACTGTAGCTTAGCCTGAGACGTTTGTGATTAGCTGCGCCAAATTGAAATGGCCAATTTGGATGATGACAGAACCGTCTCTGCGCATGCTTTTTCAAAATTTGGTAAGTGTGCAGTTGTGTGTTTTGGTTTTGTTTGTGGCTTTTTAACTCAACAAAAAAGAATTGTGTTTTGTGTTTCATGCAGTGTTTTGTGCTAGCAGTTATTAGAACTGTACAACAGAACCTAAAAATTTGAGCTCTTTCAGTGGAAATTTCTGAAAACTGGAATCTACTGAGGTTTGAGATCTACAGCTCAGATCTCATTTTGTTTGTGGTTTTTGTTCTTAGAAGTGTCTCAGTGGAACAGTTTCTGAACTAAAGTTTCTCTTTGTAAGATGATTGTCGTTTGAAAGGTGCACCAAGAATGGTGTTTAGCATTAACCCCTAAAAACCTCCTATATGACTGGTTTGGTGGAAAGAAGTAAAATCTCCAATAAGTCAGACACTGTTCCAAAGCTTGATTTTTGGAAACCACGTGGAGGCAAAATAAAGCCTCCTGGTGCAGCTTCTCTTTAAGTACAGCACAGGCTAGAATATATGATGTTGTCAAGGCTGTTAACTGATTTACCTCTACATATATATTGAAAAGAGTTTGACTGGAACAGATGCATCCACATGTGATACTGGCTGATCTGCGGAAAATGATGTAGGACTCTTGTTTAGTCTGTGTTGAAACACAGGAGCAACAAAGGTGCTAGGGAGACTAGCCAGGTAAGGGGATTTCAGCTGTCTCTTGCTAGAACTGAGTCACTTTAGCTACCCTGCCATGCCTGTGGCATTTCTGTTTTGCCTGTCTTAATGATACAGGACGTGTGAAGTACTGACATTGTAACAAAAACAATTTACTCTTTCCTAATTGTTTTACTGGTACTTGATGCTTATTATGCAAAATTATCATTTTTAGTAGTTTTAAGAGCTATTGTTTTGAGTTCTCAGAAGTGGCAGTGACTGCCTTGAGTATCCTGTATGGTTTCCTGTCTTGCTTGTAGCATTTACAGGCCTTGCTTTGCAGACTTTAGCATTTTGGTGTACTTTGATTATGAGAAGCTTCTGTGCACTGACATGATAGTCAATGTTTTATTTCTGGTGTTCATTAATTTTGATATGTTGTTAGTTATGGTAAATCCTGAAATCAGTAAGTTCTGTTAAGTTTAATGTACTGTAGAGAGAAATCACTTCACATGACTAATAAAGGACAGAATCAATTGATACATATTTTTTCTTTTTCCATGAAAGTCTAATTGAATTGTATGCACAGTCTAACACATTTTTCTTGATAAGTGGTAGTTGAAAACTTTGGTACTTTAATACTATTTAAATGAAACTACTACAAGGTTTTACTCATTTTACCTGTGTTTTTATTATCACTCAACGTAGGTATACTTTGTACCTTGTGTTTACTCCTACTGTTTATTCAGATAGAGGAATACCTTAATACCTCTTTTTTCTTCCCTCAGCCCCTTTCAGGGAGTTTCTTTGCCATGTTTTCACTGAATTGTAGAACAGTTCAGTTTGGAAGCAATCTACTCTAAGCTCTTTGCTCAAAGCAGAGTCAGCTGTGAGATCGTAGTTTCCTCCTCTATGTAGTGATTAAAAATCCCTATCAGCAACAGCACAGTTAGTGCACATTCGGTTCCTGGACTCAGAGTTCACATATTTACATATGTGAGAAGTGAACTTTCCTTCTAGTGGAAATGCTTCTGACAATTATTTTCTGATATCGCCTTGCTCATGGGTTTGGACTAAAAGCAGAGGTATTTCATGGCAGAAAACTATTAGAATCAATTGTATTATATCTCTCCAGTACTGTATTAAGTCTGAGCTCAGGAGAGATTGAGAAGTCTAGAGGGAAAGGAAATGTGATGTTGGTAAGATTTGATTTATTCATGTGAAATCATTTCTTAAACTTTGCTGTATGAAGAAATAAAATCCTCTTTAGTCCCAGTGACTTTCTGGGTAATGAAATTAATTGTGATCTGAAGTCCAGAACTTGTTCACGTCTCCTCTGTTGGCTTGCATCCAGAGCTAGTGTCAGATTTAAAGCGCTATGGTCAGTTTTTATTCTTACAAAATCTAGAAAGAAATCTGGTAGTTGGCTCTTTTTTTTTGTTAATTTTTTGTTAGGGTTTTTGAGCATCTGTGCTGATTTAATTATGCAAGTAACCATTTTCTTTCATTCTAAAAATATAATTCTTGTCATGTTGCTTCCATTTGTTTGTAAGCAAAATTCAGGGAGGTGTGTATTTGGTTGGTTGGTATTTTTTTATAAATTCTGTGCTTTGAAAAATTTGAATAATCAATCATTGAAGTACACAAATCATATCCATAGACTAGTCCCAGTACTCCATTCTGATACATGTTTTTAATATCTGCAGTTGATGCCATCTTGAAGAATGTGTGAGTGTTCAAAGCTTCCATATATATGAATATGGGAGAAGTGTTTCAAAATGTTTGCCATAGCTTTTAAATCTAAACATCTAGGCAGTTCGTAACTAATCTCAAGTGTAACTGGAATAAAAATGAAATGAATGGGAAAGTACTGTAACCTCAAGGTAACATAATATTCTCAGCTCCAAAGGTTGTATATGCATAAGTATTTACACTGCTAATAGCTTACCTCAAGAGAACTTCCTATTATACTATTTAGTCAGTTCAGTATTTGGAGGCAATTGGGGATTTAATTGGACATATGGTAAAGATTTTGAGTGTTCTCATATAAGACATTAAATATATTCATTAGGGACTGTAGTGGTAGGACAAGGGGTAATGGGTTAAAACTTAGGGGAAGTTTAGACTGGATATAAGGAGGAAATTCTTTCCTGTTAGGGTGGTGAGGCACTGGAATAGGTTGCCCAGGGAGGCTGTGAATTCTCCATCCCTGACAGTGTTCAAGGCCAGGTTGGACGAGGCCTTGGGTGATATGGTTTAGTGTGAGGTGTCCCTGTCCATGGCAGGGGGTTGGAACTTGATGATCTTAAGGTCCTTTCCAACCCTAACTATTCTATGATTCTATATTAATGCAAGAAGCAATACTTTTGATTTCCTATATATATGTTTTCTTAGTGGTTTTTTTTTTTTGGTTGGTTGGGTTTGGTTTTTTTGTTTTTTTTTTTTTTTTTTTTTTTGGTATTTTTTTTTTACAGACTTGCAGGAGTATACTTCTGTAGGGAAGTAATGGGCATACTTCATTGTGGAAGGACCATGCACCCTAATTAAGTTTTGTGTAGGGTTGTTACCTTGGTAAACAGCTGAAAAAATAATTAAGTGAACAAAATATTTTTTATATTTTTCCTAGCATATCTACTTACTTATCTACAATAAAACTGCACTGTATGGTTACAATGAAGTCAGATACTTATGTAAAATAGTATTTGAAATTGATATCTTAGTTCTGTTTCTCAAGAACGCTTTTCAGGTACAAACTGAGAACTCGAGGGTACTATTAGCATGTTTCATTCTTTCATGTTTAAGTGTTGAGGTCTTGCTGCTGTTTTTGTTTTTTGGTTTGTTTTTTTTTTTTTCCTCCCATTTTGAAAACCTATTTTAAATATCTAATTGAAAATGGCTTTCTCTGGCAGGTTTTTATTTTGTTTAAATGAGCTTTTAACTAGGTGTTGGAAAAGAGCACAGATGGTCTTTTTTTAGCTATCCTAAAAATAGCTTCTGCTGAGTTATGGTCTCACTACAAGAACCCATGGAAGGAACAGCTAGCTTCATGTTCTTGAATTTTTTTTAAATTGTAGTACAATGAAATATGATTTACCCAGAATTTTTCCAGCAGAGCGTTCTAGACAACCCAGCAAAACATGAACTATATAGATGCTAATGAGGAATTAATGAAGAGTATGTGGAACCTTTTGATTTTGAGTATTCCTTTAACCAAGTTTTCCTATCTGTAGGGGGAGTAATGTAACAGATACTTTCAAGGCATCAGATTTTTTTGGGGGGTCAGTTTTCTTGAACCTTGAATTCTTTTCACCTTTATGTTTCAATAACAGTCTACTCTGGCTGTTTTAATTTATTTCTTCTAGTAAAGTTTCAAGCATCTAAAAGAATATAATATGTACGTGGTGCTTTGGCATTCTCATGCTCTTCATTCTGTTGATTTTTAAAGAGAAGATACAAAAGCTGTGATACGCTGTTTTTCTTTTCCACTATAGACCAACTTCATTTCTTTTAGCTTTGTTTCTATAGGCAACTCAAATAAATTGGGCTCTCTGTGCTTCCTTCTCTGGTCCAAATACATGTTATTTGTAACTTAGCCTCTCCCAGTGAGGAGAGGCTGTGGGTAAGCTCAGATGTGTTGGTAAATGTCACTGGAGAATCCAGGCACAACAGATCCACAGGAGTCTGCTCAAAGAAGGGTGGATTTTTGTTGTGTTTTTTTTGTTGTTTGTTTGTTTGTTTTATTATTTTTTTTTAACCACTATGATTGCAAAGCAAAAGTGATACTGATTTGGAGGGCGAGGTTTGAGTTCTTGAGAGGCAAGAAGCATTTTCCAGTCTCCCCACCACAGGACTTGATTAATAAAGTTTGTGTCACCACTCCACATGCTTTCATTTCATTTAGATGAGACCTTGTGTATGGACAATTTCCTGTCTAATGCTTGGATATGTGCTGTGAGTGCGAAAGAGGCAGCTTGAATAGCAGCATGCTGTTGTGCTGCATCCTGCCAGACTGCTTTGTTGGTTCGGCTTCCCTAGCAGTTGATTTCTGAGCTTGTCAGAAGGGCATCATGCAGCCCAGAAGAGGAAAATTCTCATTCTTCCTGTCACCAGATGGCTCTGGGAGATCTTGCCATCCAGAAAACCAAATGAAGCTGAAGTGATTTATGGAAGCAGAGCAATACGTTACTTTTAAATTAGAACTGCTTTACCCCTGTAATTTTTAAGAAACTGAATAGGTAGCTCAATTCAGCTATCAGGAAAACAGGCTTTTCAGGTGCAAATAGGAAAGCAGTCAATTTGTGGGATATTTAGAAGGAAATATGTAGATTAGATAGCATTGTATTTCTCTGGAATACAGGTAATTTGGGAGCTTTATGTGTTGAATAGGTTATTTAGCTTTGGTAGTACATGAGAAAAAGATAACCCCTTTTTTGATTCAATTCATGAAATTAGCTAAGGTTATTGCTACGGTGGGTAAAAATGAGGTTAGGATGGGTCAAATGTTAATGGTCTTGCACACTTCACCATTTTAGAAGGCATGTAGGGAAGTCATAGTTAAATTTGGGATACTTTTGGCCCTCTTCCTTCTGTTTTTCTACAAATCCTTAGGAATGCTGTATGTAACATACTTGTAAGAAAATGTTCCTAGAAAATCCTTAACGTTTAATAGTCTGTCTTCAATAATTAATCTGTTATCTTTACGTAGCATGTGCTAATTAAACTATGACATTTATGTAGCTAAATATCTACAAGGCATGAGAGATCCAGATGGAGGTCTTGTTTTTTTGGACAGGTCTTATAGAATAAATGTGTATAAAAATTATTCTCTGAGATTCAAAATATTCCAACTACTTTTGTTTGAATTTGAATTTGATGAGTTGTGCTTTTGTATAACAAACATCAAAAAATCATATTACAGTAATTGTTAGCAGTAGTACAATTATTAAACTATTCTGTCTTGATTTTGTTTTCTCTTCTCTTTTTTAGGTTCAATTTATGAGCCACTTAAAAGTATTAACCTTCCAAAACCAGAGGGGGGAAGTTTGTGGGATAAGTTGGATCATTATTATAGAATTGGTAAGTTAGCAATTGTTCCTACCATGAAAGATTTCTAGTGTAAGTGACTACAATATTTACAGTTATGGTTATGACAGTAATTAGCTTTCTCTTAAAATAGTATCTGCAGCATATAATAGGGATTTTCATTTTCTGAGAGGTGAAGTATGACCTCGTGATCACCAACAGGGAAGGGCTCGTTGGAAATGTGACGCTCCAGGGCAGCCTTGGATGCAGCGATCACGAGATGGTTGAATTTGAGAACCTCAGGACCGTGAGAAGAGCATACAGAAAGCTCACTGCCCTGGACTTCAAGAGAGCAGACTTTGGCCTCTTCAGCAACCTCCTTAGTAAGGTTCCATGGGATATAGCCCTATAGGGCAGGGGTGGCCAAGACTGTTGGTTGATATTCAAGGATCACCTGCTACAAGCTCAGGAGTGTTGCATCCCAACTAGAAGGAAGTGAAGCAGGAGGGCCAGGAGATCTCCTTGGATGGATAAGGAGCCGCTAAGGAAAATTCAAATGAAAAAAGAGGCTTATAAAAGGTGGAAGCAAGGACAGGCAGCCTGGGAAGAACACAGGGATGTTGTCCGGGAAGCTAGGGACCAGGTTAGGAAAGCTAAGGCCCAGTTAGAATTAAACTTGGCTATGGGTGTAAAAGATAACAGGAAGGGGTTCTACAGGTACATAGCAAATAAAAAAGACTAGGGAGAACGTAGGCCCCCTCAGGAAGCTCTTGGGAGAACTAGCTACGCTGGATTTGGAGAAGGCTGAGGTTCTGAGTGACTTCTTTGCCTCGGTCTTCACTGGCAAAGGCTCTGACGACAGCACCCAAGTCTTTGAAGGCAGACGCAGGGACTGTGAGAATGAAGACCTTAGGCCCCCTGTAGGAGAGGATCTGGTTCGAGACCATCTTAAAAACCTGAACGTGCACAAGTCCATAGGTCTTGATGAAATCCATCTGCAGGTCCTGAAGGAGCTGGTGAATGAAGTTGCTAAGCCTCTGGCCATCATATTTGAGAAATCATGGCAGTCAGGTAATGTTCCTGATGACTGGAAAAAGGGAAATATAACCCCCATTTTCAAGAAGGGGAAAATGGATGACCCGGGGAATTACAGCCCAGTCAGTCTCACCTCTGTGCCTGGCAAAATCTTGGAGCAGATTCTCCTGGAAGGCATGCTAAGGCACATGAAAAACAACAAGGTGCTTGGGGACAGCCAGTATGGCTTCACTAAGAGGAAATCCTGCCTGACCAATTTGATGGCCTTCTATGATGGGGCTGCAGAACTGATGGACAGCGGTAGAGCAGTCGATGTCATCTGCCTGGACTTGTGTAAAGCGTTCGACACTGTCCCACACGACATCCTTGTCTCTAAATTGGAGAGACATCAATTTGATGAATGGACCACTCAGTGGATAAAGAATCGGCTGGATGGCCGCACAGAAAGAGTTGTGGTCAATGGCTCAATATCCGGCTGGAGACCAGTAACAGGTGATGTCCCTCAGGGATCAGTGTTGGGACCGGTCTTGTTTCACATCTTTGTCGCTGACATGGACAGTGGGATTGAGTGCTCCCTCAGCAAGTTTGCCGATGACACCAAGCTGTGTGGTTCCGTTGATAAGCTGGAGGAAAGGAATGCCATCCAGAGGGACCCTGACACACTTGTGAAGTGGGCTGATGCCAACCTCATGAAGTTTAACCATGCCAAGTGCAAGGTCCTGCACCTGGGTCAGAGCAATCCCAGACACAGCTACAGGTTGGGTAGAGAAGAGATTCAGAGCAGCCCTGCAGAGAAGGACTTGGGGGTGTTGGTCGATGAGAAAATGAACATGAGCCGGCAGTGTGCGCTTGCAGCCCAGAAAGCCAACCATATCCTGGGCTGCATGAAAAGGAGTGTGACCAGCAGGTCGCAGGAGGTGATCCTGCCCCTTTATTCTGCTCTCATGAGACCTCACCTGGAGTATTGTGTACAGTTCTGGTGTCCTTAACATAAAAAGGACATGGATCTGTTGGAACAAGTCCAGAGGAAGGCCATAAGGATGATCAGGGGACTGGAGCACCTCCCATATGAAGATAGGCTGAGAAAGTTGGGGCTGTTCAGCCTGGAGAAGAGAAGGCTGCATGGAGACCTCATAGCAGCCTTCCAGTATCTGAAGGGGGCCTATAGGGATGCTGGGGATGGACTCTTCATTAGGGACTGTAGTGGTAGGACAAGGGGTAATGGGTTAAAACTTAAACAGGGGAAGTTTAGATAAGATATAAGGAGGAAATTCTTTCCTGTTAGGGTGGTGAGGCACTGGAATAGGTTGTCCAGGGAGGTTGTGAATGCTCCATCCCTGGCAGTGTTCAAGGCCAGGTTGGATGAGGCCTTGGGTGATATGGTTTAGAGCAAGGTGTCCCTGCCCATGGCAGGGGGGTTGGAACTTGATGATCTTAAAGTCCTTTCCAGCCCTAACCTATGATTCTATTTATAATTTCTCATAATAATATTCCTTTGATAATATAATGCATGTATTTGGGTGTTTTGTACATAGCTTGAAAAATCATGACCTGTTGTCCTGGGTTCAGCTCTAACAGTTATTTTTATCCTTCATAGCTGGTGCAGTGCTGTGTTTTCAGCTTTACTCTGAGAACACTGCTGATAACGCACTGATGTTTTTAGTTGTTGCTAAGTAATGCTTACCACAATCAAGGACTTTTCAGTCTCTCATGCTCTGCCAGTGAGGAGGGGCAAAGGAAGCTGAGAGGAAGCAGAGACAGGACACCTGACCCAAAGTAGCCAAAGGGGTATTCCATACCACAGCGTATCATGCCCAGTATATAAACTGGGGGGGAGTCATGCAGAAGGGCCACATTGCTGCTTTGGTTGGGCTGAGTATCGGTCAGCAGGTGCTGAGGAATTGTGTTGTGCGTAACGTATGTTTATTGTTTTGGGGTTTTTTTCCTTTTTTTTTGTTTTGTATTTTCTCCCTATTGTTTCCCTTATCACTTGTATTATGGTGGTAGTAGCAGTTGTTTTGTATGGTACCTTAGTAGACTGTTCTTATCTCAACCCATGGGATTTACATTCTTTCAATTTTCCCCATGACACCTGTGTTCAGAATTATCATCTGCATTTTTTGAATAGTAGAAAAACTGCTATTGCACCTGATAATCTTGGATGGGGAGGGGTAAAGGCAATTTGCTGACAGCTTCTGATGCTTGAACTAACCCAATTATGAATTAGAGTTGATATTTACATTTTAGGTGTCATTATTCCTACTTGAGGATAATTTCCTAAATTTCTGCTGTGTATTTGGAAGACACAAAAACTTGAGGGTTGAATTACACTTGTTGAAAATGAAAATGTATACTTGGAAATCCAGTCCAGGTTTAAGACGGAATTTAGAATTATTTTGGATAAAGTGGTAACTTAGTATTGTGGCTTTAGCCAGCTACAGCTGAGGAAACTCTTAAGTGGATAGAAGTTTTCTTGTAGTACTTGTAACAGTTGGACAGGTGATTTGGGAGAAGTTAATTTCTGTTATTAATTTCAGTGCCACCGTTTTGTTTGTTAGCTAACTTATTTTAAGTAAATTTTGGTTGTTTTCATTATGAGATCATTTTAAGCCAAAACCAACACGTTAAAGAAGTGATGGTATATTTTGACCGGGGGGATTGGGGGTTGTGTTGCATTTTTATTTTAAAGGTACTGAGTTAAATAATTGTAGTCAGCCATTCTCCTTACTTATTCCTTTTAAAAAAAATTCATGCAATCATTTGGCCTCAGTTAAAGATGTACTTTTCATAAATGTAGGATTCTTCAGAGTTTAACTGTTAAAATTTTATTTATTATTATTTTTTTCATAAAAGGAAAGTTACTGGATTACATTGTAGAGATTCTGTTTGGAGTGGATTGTATGAGAACAGAGGCATATAAATAGTTTTGAATACTGGGGGGCTTTTGGGTGTTTATAAAAAAGGTCTAATTTGATTGAAAACCCAACATAACAAAAATTTGTATATGTCTTTCTCCTTACCTTTCTCTGTTGTCTGTTTTATGTTGTGCATGCTCTAACAGATTTTTTACATCTTGATTTATTCCTGAAAATCTGTGTAGAAACTGAAAGAAATATAAGTGTTAATACTGTTTTTGGTTTGGTTGTTTTTCCCCTTTTTCCAGTTAAGTCAACGTTGCTGCTTCATCAAAGCCCAACCACAGGTCTGTTTCCTACAAAGACGCATGGGGATAACCAAAAGGCAAAAGTACATGACAGTCTTTACTGTGCTGCATGTGCCTGGGCATTAGCCCTTGCTTACAGGTGAATAACTTCTAAACTCACGTGTCTCACATTCTTTCTGTTACTCAGTTCCCAGGAATGCTTTTGCAGATGAAGCTTCAACAGGAAAGTTTTGTAAACTCATAATGTTTCCAAATCTCAATAAAAACATACATGTAGCTACTAGTTAAAAAATGCCACTCTACTTTTGGTAAGTAAACATGTTTTCATATAATTTAATTGGTACCAGTATTCTGAAACAGAGGAAGTAATGCATGCTATTAAAAATAAAGGTTACTGAGGCAAACTGCATTCAAGGATTACCACTTATTTTAAATGTAGTAGAACAGCAGGAAGCAGAAGCAGGTTTGTTCCAGGCAGTAACAATCTGAGTACTTGTAGCAGACTGAATCCTTGAATACTGAGAAAAGCATATTTGGGAAATAATAGTGGCTGTCTTCCTCTCTGGCTACAAAGGGTGGGCAGTCTCAGGTGTTAGCTCCTCTTATTTTCTGTTTCTTCCATTTCCACTGTTTACTCCTTAGAGAAGTGGGTTAGGAATTTGTGTGGTGGAGTATGACCTTAAGAGCTATGGGAGATAATTTGTTCATAATGCCCTCTCCTTTAGGTCATATAATTATGGGAACTGCTTTCTGAGATGTAGTATTCTTTGATTCCAACCTTGGCACTCCAGCCACCCAGGAAAACACAGAGGTGATAACTCAAATGCAGTTTTGAGAAAAGATGATGGTGTGCAGATACTGGATAATTTCCTCTTTTTAGCAATCAACTTCTTGTACTGAGGTAGTGATCGTATTTTTGGACAAAATTCTAGTATATTTTATAGAAGTAGGGCCAGAAACAATATGAGGAGCTACTGTTGAAATAAAGATAATCTGCTTAGCAGACAGAATTTTGAGTTTCTTTTTTGTCTCCATTTATTGCTTTAGATTCTGTATCTGACACCACTCTGAAGGAACTTATAAAAGTTGTCTTCTAGGAAATGTGATGAAATTATGCATTTTGAAATAGAAGATGCAGAGTTACTTCTGGAGTTGCTGTGCCTAAAATCTAATAGGTTTCGATAAGCTAGCAAAAAATAAAAGGAAATTTATAGTCGGAATGTGTAATTGCGGCTTTATTTTGTTTTATTGAAATCTTTCATCTTTCTTGTAATACTTCTTTATTGTTGTTGAAATAAAAGCATTTGAAAACAAAACAGATAAAAGAAGGAAAAATAAAAGTGATGGGTGATTATTTTGAATTTTCAGCAGCTCATAGAAGAGGCCATGATATGATGTTACTCAAGTTATTCAGTCTTTCGTTTTCGTTGTGTACTGTCATAAAAGATGATACATGAAATTGTTGCAGGGTGAAGAGTGGGCAAAGTAACAAGACAAATAGTTTGTTACTCCCAGTTATGCTCAGAACAGGGCCCGGAACTTCAGATGCTGTGCAATGAACTTTGGTTGGCAAAGGTTGATGTTTGAAATTAAGTGAAAGGCTAAACAAGCAAAAAATAAGACTCATGTGGAAGGTTGTACTATCTACTACATGCAGATTACTGTGCTTGATTCATGCCAGTGCTGCTGTTGTGAATAGAGGAAAAATATTGTACCATGAGCTTTCACGTGTGCTTCATTGGTCTGATAAAAGTGAGAATAAATCCTCCTGCTAAAAAAAAACATCTTAACCTATTAATTTTACATTTTCTGGTTTTATTACTTAAGGGGTTGTTTTTTCACTCATCGTTTCAAACTGAAAGCAAGTACATTTCTTGAATTTAAGATTATTATTTAAATAGCATGATTTCTGGATGTATATGATTTTGAAGTTACCACTGCCTTCCTTATTTTCCGTGTAGTTAGTAGAACCACAGCATAAACTACTAAAATGTTAAGTGTAATGAAAAAGGATATGCTTTGCTTGCAGTATAGTTATCATCCACATACCTGTCATCAAATTAGTAACAGCTTTAAAGTGGACTGAGAAGTAGCAGAGTGGATATTGTGCTGGTTTGCATATTTGTATCAGAGACATGTTGTTGTAACTTAACAGATGTGTTTTCCCTCTGAAAGGGTCAATCAAAAATTGAGAACTTGAAAAGACAGAACACGTGAATGCAGTGGTGAAGGTTACAATACACACAACACAGTTAAAAAAAATTTGGATTTGGCATTTTTTTAAATATATGTTTAGTAATGTAGTGAGTGATTTATGGTATAAAAATGTTAAGGCATCTTGAAACATTTCTGAACATTCAGAGTAGTGAACTTTTGAGACTCTTACATGTACAGCTATAGTTTATCAGCATCATAAGGAAAGTAACTGCTTGATTATGAATGGCAGATATTTTGTAGAGTTAAAGAGAAGTTGCCTTGGTGTTTTGGATCTCTGAAGGGACACAGAATAGAGGCTGTTAAAATATCAGGCCTCTTTTTATTTTTAAATTCTGAAACGTGAATGTGTAAGTTGCAACATAAACTAATTTTTAATTTTATTAAGGAAGGCTGGGTAGGGCTGTAAATATGTTGATATGAGTATGGGCACCACTGTGGAACACTGTTAGCTATATACTTAATATTCCAAAGCACTAATGTGTCTTCTCACCCTCACTGCATTTCCAATTTGTTTTACAAGTTCTCTCTCTTGCCCAGGCGTATTGATGATGACAAGGGAAGGACTCATGAACTGGAGCATTCTGCTATTAAGTGTATGAGAGGAATTCTTTACTGCTACATGCGTCAGGCCGATAAGGTAACACACTACAGTGTGGACACAAGCTCTTACTTAATTCTAAGGAATTAATTGAACTGAGAAAACTGATTTCTAAATATAGAGATAAATTTCAAAAGGGAAATGCAGTATTACTGTGTTGCCCAGCTAAGAACAGCTGCTTTGTTATTGTCAGGTTGCAGGACAGAGAAGAGAGAAGCATTTTGCAAGGTAAACTACAGGGTATATTTGAAACTTCTTTGGGTTCCTTTTTCAGTTATCTGTCCTGTTTAAACATAAAGCATGTGGGGGGTTTTAATGTCATTTTCATGCTTAAATGGAAAGATGTGGAATTCTTCTGGCTAAGGCGGGATACTGTTTACTTGGTTATTGTACTTGCAGTTGTTATCCACACCTAGGTGATAATTTTGATTATACTACTTGGTTACTTTGGCAGCCACTTCTCAGTATTCTTTGAGCTTATGAGGTCTTCCTACAGTGTAGTAATAATCAGTCCCTAGTACCTAACAGACCTAAGTCAAACAGGACTTTATTCTGAGAGACTCTATGTGCTGGCCTCGTGTAGAAGGAAGATATTTTTTAGTAATATTTATTATATATGCCCAAAGCATGACTTGAATAGATGATACTGCTTGTGACAAAAATTTCAGATGTTACATTGTATTGCTAACAAATAAATGAGTTATGACCTAAAATATGTCAAATGTGTTCATGGACTGGACCTGAGAACTCCACAAGATGTTATTCACTTGCTTGCTTCTGGGGCATGTAGTTACATGCCATGTATGATTTGTTGGTACAGAAGAACATGTCATGAAGATATGTCCAATATTGAAAGTTTTGTTAAATGTGGGCCAAGTACTTACAATGATGGTTAACTGTTTGTTGGAGCGCATACCGTAAGTTGAGGAAATACGGAGAAGGATCTTCTTTTGTTACCTTTGTTGTTGTTTTTTTTTGTGTGTGTGTGAATTTGATTTCCTTTCTGTGCCCTACTGGCAACTCCTCGAGAGTGCAAATTGTTTACTCAGATGGTTTCCTGATGTCACAAAAATTGTATTTCGTGACGAAAAAAGGGAATCAAAACTACTTTAAAACCACTGTAGTTCTTGTTTCACTCCTTTATTGTTAACTTCTTGTATTAATACTTGGCTTACTGCATTCCATCTCTATTGTAAGAAATTCCGTATCATAGAGGCTCTTTCTGAGGTCCAGTAATAGTGTCCATGAATAAAAAGTCATTTTAATCTAAGTTATTATTCTTCCTATCTATAATCTTTTTGTTTTCTTTCTAAGCTATCAGCTTTGCCATCTAGTATCTGTAAACATTTCACTGAATATCTGAATGCCACAAACTGTGGTCCCATGTTTTCCAGCATTTTGCCACGTTCTCTTTTATACCAGATTCTTGGCTCTTATAGCTTTTCATTTGTTACGTCGTCTGCCTGTGGTGATTTCTGAACACTTTGTACATCCATAGAATCATAGAATAGTTAGGGTTGGAAAGGACCTTAAAATCATCAAGTTCCAACCCCCCTGCCATGGGCAGGGACACCTTGCTCTAAACCATATCACCCAAGGCCTCGTCCAACCTGGCCTTGAACACTGCCAGGGATGGAGCATTCACAACCTCCCTGGACAACCTATTCCAGTGCCTCACCACCCTAACAGGAAAGAATTTCCTCCTTATATCCAGTCTAAACTTCCCCTGTTTAAGTTTTAACCCATTACCCCTTGTCCTACCACTACAGTCCCTAATGAAGAGTCCATCCCCAGCATCCCTATAGGCCCCCTTCAGATACTGGAAGGCTGCTGTGAGGTCTCCATGCAGCCTTCTCTTCTCCAGGCTGAACAGCCCCAACTTTCTCAGCCAATCTTCATACTGGAGGTGCTCCAGTCCCCTGATCATCCTTATGGCCCTCCTCTGGACTTGTTCCAACAGATCCATGTCCTTTTTATGTTGAGGACACCAGAACTGTACACAGTACTCCAGGTGATGTCTCACGAGAGCAGAATAAAGGGGCAGTATCACCTCCTTCGACCTGCTGTCACGCTCCTTTTGATGCAGCCCAGGATACGGTTGGCTTTCTGGGCTGCAAGCGCACACTGCCGGCTCATGTTCATTTTCTTATCGAGCAGCACCCCCACGTCCTTCTCCTCAGGGCTGCTCTGAATCTCTTCTCTACCCAACCTGTAGCTGTGTCTGGGATTGCTCTGACCCAGGTGTAGGACCTTGCACTTGGCATGGTTAAACTTCATGAGGTTGGCATCAGCCCACTTCACAAGTGTGTCAAGGTCCCTCTGGATGGCATTCCTTTCCTCCAGCTTATCAACGGAACCACACAGCTTGGTGTCATCAGCAAACTTGCTGAGGGAGCACTCAATCCCACTGTCCATGTCAGCGACAAAGATGTGAAACAAGACCGGTCCCAACACTGATCCCTGAGGGACACCACCTGTTACTGGTCTCCAGCTGGATATTGAGCCCATTGATTGTGACATTGACCACAACTCTTTCTGTGCGGCCATCCAGCCGATTCTTTATCCACTGAGTGGTCCATTCGTCAAATTGATGTCTCTCCAATTTAGAGACAAGGATGTCGTGTGGAACAGTGTCGAACGCTTTACACAAGTCCAGGTAGATGACATCACCTTCTTTACCCCTGTCCATCAGTTCTGTAGCCCCATCATAGAAGGCCACCAAATTGGTCAGGCAGGATTTCCCCTTGGTGAAGCCATGTTGGCTGTCCCCAAGCACCTTGTTGTTTTTCATGTGCCTTAACATGCCTTGCAGGAGAACCTGCTCGAAGATTTTGCCAGGCACAGAGGTGAGACTGACTGGGCTGTAATTCCCCGGGTCATCCATTTTCCCCTTCTTGAAAATGGGGGTTATATTTCCCTTTTTCCAGTCATCGGGAATCTCACCTGAGTTCCATAATTTCTCAAATATGATGGCCAGCGGCTTAGCAACTTCATTTGCTAGCTCCTTCAGGACCTGCGGATGGATTTCATCAGGACCCATGGGCTTGTGCACATTCGGATTTTTAAGATGGTCTTGAACCAGTTCCTCTCCTACAGTGGGCCCAAGGTCTCCATTCTCACAGTCCCTGTGTCTGCCTTTCAAGACTTGGGTGGTGCGGTCAGAGCCTTTGCCAGTGAAGATCGAGGCAAAGAAGTCATTCAGAACCTCAGCCTTCTCCAAATCCTGTGTAACTAGTTCACCCGAGAGCTTCGTGAGGGGGCCTACGTTCTCTCTAATCTGTTTTTTATTTGCTATGTACCATAATCCAGAAGGCTTAAAAATTATAATATTAATAGCTTAATTAGTATAATAACAATATTTTTTTTGTTTTAAAACCTTTGTCACATTGTCAAGTTGTACAACAATAATTATTAGATTTTATTGATTGTAATTAACAAAAATTACTAAAATTCTTGTTGCTAACATAATTTTTTCACTCTGATAAGAGCTTTAAACTAGGAATGGTGAGGGGGAGAGAGACTGCTCAACAATCAAGTGGTGATGGGGTAGGCAAGCAAAGAGTTTTAAGGCAATGTGAACAGAAGGCACACGACATTAACTCAAGTGGAATTGTCCCAAGAGCAGGTGTGAAAATAAGGAGGTACCTGTGGGACAGCATTATGGAATAGAAAGCTCTTGTACCCTTTCTGGGAAATCAGCATATTTGGGTGCCTCTCAGCAATGCCCTGCACTAGTTCATGCAGCATGGGGAATTAAAAGGGGGAATTAGAACAGTGTGTGCAGCTCCAGGGCTGTCATGGGATCACAGCTGTGTGGTAGGATAGCTCAGTTGACTGGAACACTCTGGATGGATAAGGACGGGGCAGGAAGGTGAGAGGGGGAGGTGCCCCATATATGAGGAAGTAGCTGGAATTCATGGTCCTCTGCTAGGGAAAGATGGTGAGCCAGCTGGGAGCTCATGGGTCAGAATTTGGTATGTACATTTCAGACCTGTGAATTCAAAGTAGGAAAGATATGCTTTCTACTGAGATTTCAGCACCAGCAAAATGAGGTGGTGTTTGTCCAGAAGAACTAAGTGACTAAGCATCTGTGCCTATCTATTACAGATTAGATAGATGTGTTGAATATTGATATTCTTTATGTATACTTTAAGTATATATTCTGGTAAGTTTCTGTAACTGTTATAAATTTTATATGGTGGTCATAGCAATAAATTTTGAAATACTTTAGCTACATAATGAATCTGTGGTTACCAAATATACTGAAATTATTGACTCTGATTTATGTTTTGCCTTTAAATTCGCCTTAGGTTCAGCAGTTTAAGCAAGACCCCAAACCATCTGGATGTCTTCATTCTGTTTTCAGTGCACACACTGGAGACGAGGTCTTCTCCCATGAGGAGTACGGCCACCTTCAGGTAAAATAGGCATGTGCATGTAAGTGAAAGTTTGGATGATTTTAAATAATGTTACTGTTGACTCAATTCTTTCACAATGCAGCTGTCTCTGTTTAGATTTGTGTTAAATGTCTTGTACTTGATAAAACTGAAAATCCTTCTGCATCTTTGGTGAAAAAGACTTTGAAATGCAACTCAGTGGTATGTTTTGGTCAGAAGGTACTTAAACAGCTGCGGGATTTGTGGAGGTAGATGGTTGCTTATGAAGTTGCTGTTTTTGAGAGCAACAGATGACTGTCAATAAGTAATCCTGGCACAAAAATATTGAAGAAGTAAAGCAAAAGATTTAGTGTAATCTTCTATTGAATATTATAACTTTTTATTAACTTTTTTAATGCTTTTTATTTTTTTCCCTTAAGTCTGAGCAATTTTTATTCATAGTGAAGATTTAATGTATGATTAACAGCTTTGTCTGATTACAAATTGTTGTTCACTGTTTTGTGTAGTGTTTCCTAGTCAGATTCACTGCATAATTGATGGTCTTACTGGCTTTCAATTTCCAGAGTGTTGGTTTGCTCTTTTTTTTCTCCTTCTCTTTACCTTCAGACGCTTTTTTGCATTCATGACCTTGTTATTTTATATTCCATAACTCTGCATACTCCTTTTAGTTCAGAAATTGATAGTGAAATTATTCAGAAGTGACAGTAGGTTGATAATTATTTAATTCTATAGTGACATCACTTAAATAGTTTGTACTGTAAATGTACTGAGAAAAACAATTTGTGGGGTTATCCTAAGTTAGCATTTTGAACTTTAACGTGAAGCTTCCTGAAAATACACATTTTCTGTCTGAAGGAGGAGACAATAATTTTGGGACCTGGGAGTATTGAGTAGTTCAAAGTCTCCTGTGTTTTGTGGCAGCTGTGAATGCATATTCCCTGCTTTCATCAGGAAATCTCAAAAAATAGAGCCATTTAAGCTTGGTGGAGACAACAGCAAACAGAGTAACTGAGGCAGTTCAGTTGGGAAGAATGAAAATATTACACAGTTGGCCTGCTGTTATTGCTGTACTTGGTGCTTTTCAAATTGTATGAAGAAATCGGACTCAGTGGTCTTTAAATCTTTTGGAATTTTTAGAATTTGGATTTTGTTCTTAATCTGTTGTGTTTCAGATGAGAATCCAATTTTTTGTTCTAGATGTTTTCTCTGGATTTCATATGCTGAGATTGTGGTTTTACAGCTCATTAATGCAGCTTGTTATAAACTTACTTTTCCTACTGGACAAATTCTCAGTTATATTAGAATTCTGTGTGACAAAAGCAGTTGTCTTTGATTAATAAATTGATATTATGGTGCTCATCTGTGCAGCTGCTAAAGGTGATTACTGTTAATAATAAATGCTGCATACAGCTACAAAAGAAAACAGTTTTCACAAATATAACTGTATTTGAATGTTGTAATTATACTTCTGTCAATTGATAATGCTAAAATTCCAGTTACGGATAAAGTTACTTGCTTTTTAAGGATCACAGAATCATGGAATGGTTAGGGTTGGACCAAATATGCTGTGTACTATTCAATATGCTACTTGCCTTCTTGGTGCTCTACTTGCTAATAAATTGTGAAACAGCTCGTGACTGAAGTGACTGCCTGTGAGTCAAAGCAGCATGCCTAAGCGCAAACATTTTACTATCATAGTTTCAAATAATTAAAAAAAACTATACTGCAGCAGCAGTTTTATAGGACAGTGCCTGTTTGTGGGATTTCTTCCTGTTGATTGTTGCCACATCATTACATCTACGATACTGGTAGAATGGAATAGTATTTTTGAAGAACCAGAACTGTGTTATAGTGGGTCCATTTCTGTTCATAAGTCGTACCACATTTACCTTGCTTATGTGACTCCAATAAACGTAAAGTTAATTATTGTTTCTTTTCTGTCTTTAATTACTTCAGATAAATGCTGTGTCATTATTTCTCCTCTATTTGGTTGAGATGATCTCTTCGGGCCTACAGGTCATCTACAACACAGATGAGGTATGAATAGAATTCTGATGCTAAAATGCATGCTGTATTAAGTTGTTTTTTTCTGTTTCTTGATTTTAACTGTAAAATAATTGTTCTGGACATACACTGCAGATACTCTCCCCTTTTTAATGGAAGTCAGAGCAGATGAAAGGAGCGAATGGATAGTGAAATAAATTAATAGCTAATAAAGTGTTAGATATGAAAAGAGTGAATGTAAAATGACATTGAAAACTTTTATAGTTCCCTGCTATGTCTGCAAGGTACAAGGTGAAGATTTAAAAGATCTGTTAGGATGGTTAAGTTCTAGTTATGTTTTTTTTCATGTTTCTTCTTATTTCAGCCTGTCAGTCAGTGCTTTCTGTCCAGTGGAATTTCAGTATCATAAATAATAGGATTAATTTTCTGGAAAGCTGAATCACTTTCTTCAAATACATATGAATCTTTGGGTGTGTTAAGAAGTTTCCTTGTATCTTTAATTTAAAATAATAACAATTTTATGTCTTGGTAAGAGATGTTTATAAGATTGTTAATTGTCCTGTAAATAAGATGATAATAGCCTTGGCTCAAGGACTAGTCATGTCAGGACAATCTGCTGTCCTGCTCTAAAATGGGGTGAGCCAGTGAGGAGGGGCACAAGAAGCTGAGAGGAAGCAGAGACAGGACACCTGACCCAAAGTAGCCAAAAGGGTATTCCATATCACAGCACATCATGCCCACTATATAAACTGGGGGAGTTACCTGGGAGGCCCACATCACTGCTGGGGTCAGGCTGGGTATCAATTGGCAGGTGATGAGCAATCGTATTGTGCATCACTTGTGTTTATTGTTTTCTTTTCCTTTTCCCCTTTTAGTTTCATATTCTCTCCCCTTGTTATTTCCCTTATCATTATTATTGGTGATGGTAGTAGTAGTGGTTTTGTATGGTACCTTAGTTACTGGACTGTTGTTATCTCAACCCATGGGGTTTACATTCTTCCAGTTCTGCCCATCTCTCCAGAGGCAGGGGCAAAGAAGAAAAGGAGTGAGCTAGCGGCCGCATGGTTCTGAGTTACTGGCTGGGCTTAAACCACGACAGCTAAGGAGAAGCCTAAATGATGCAACTTGTCTCCTTTCTCAGTTAGATTATATGATAGGTCTATATTATTTTCCTTGAATTGCCTTTATGTCTGTGAGGAGGCAAATGTATATGATGATATTTTTACTTAGCTTGACTTTTAATTTATATTATCCTCCAGATGTTTGCATGTCATAATAGAATCTGCAGAAAAAGTGCATGTGCATTGACTCTCCAGTCAGTGGATATTCTCTACTTCAATGTCAGGATGTAGTTTTCATTGCAACTTCGGCCTAGAAATCTATGGACTATGAATGTTTACATTAAGATTATCTTACCCCAGACCTGTATATTCTGATAGTCTCTGTATAGCTTCAACAGTTCCATATATTCTCAGATCTCATTAGCACCACATAATTATGGTATTTCCAAGTTTTCCTGTGTGTCTAGATAATATGCAAGATTGTGGCATTGGCAGCCCCATTGCTGTGCCAACTTGCTACCCAAGTGTCAAGTTGGATGTGTTTAGTGTCTTTCCTTTTATAGAGAGGGTTTTGAACCAGAGCTAGTGAAGTGGAAGGTACTGGCAGATGGTTGATATTTGGCAGGCTGTCTACATGGGTATGTTTGCACACAGAATTCTTGGTTCCAAATAATGCAGTCATTGTATACCAGGTTCTTTGATGTCAGGCATGGCAGCTGTGAGTGTGTTAACATCTAGTTGCATGTCTTTGCAGTTGGAAATTGAATTTAATCTCATCTTTTCAGCCATAGCAATGAGAATAGTATTTGATTGTGCAAATGGATGAATTTAAGAGCAGTTAGCTATACTTAAAACAGAGTGGCACTAGTATTTGCAGTCATTCATGTTGCCTGTGTATTCTTTATTACACCCTGCTCTCCACATGCTCGGTTTCTGGATAAATTAGCTTAACACACAGAATCCATAATTTCCGTAAGTGCTTTATCATTGACTTGGCTAAAGTATTTACATGCCACTGATGTGAATAGTTGCCTTCTGCAGACTTTGGTTTGCAACCAGTTATCTGATGCATTTTTTTTTTTTTTTTTCTGTAAATCTGCTGTTTGGAAGCCCTTAGTCTCATAAAGTATCTGTAATTGGCCATTTTTTTTTCTTGTGTTCTGAACGTCATCACTGGTTGAAAGTCACTGGTAAGATTATGTGTTTCTGTGTAGTGGTCCTTGCTTCTTCATTTAGCTGATACATCTGAATTTCAGTTACTGATAGATACAGGAGAAGCCCCACTCTTAATCACTGTGTATTCTAGCTTCATTCAGAAAGAGTTCCTGTCAATGCAAGCAAGTGCTGAATTACATGGATGAATAATGGTGGGCATCTTTAAAGACTGGAGCTGTTTCCTTGAAAATGCTAGCTGTGAAAAGATTTAGTGTAGAGAATATTGCACATGAGCACCGCACAGTGAAATTTTAGCAGAGAGATGTAATAAGTAGAGACAAAAATAAGAACAGAATTACATGTATCACTGATGGATTGCTATTAGCATAAAGAGTGTGTCTGAAATAGTAATATTTTGAGTTTTACAGAAAATTTGAGCGAAAAGGACAAAACAGGTAGGTATACAGGTAAATTAAGATTAAAACAAATAACTTCTAGTAAAAATTTGATTTTTATCTCATAGCCCATAAAAAAAAAATTAAGTAGCGCTTGACTGGACTAAAGTGGTTTGTCCTCTGTAGATCATAGAATCATAAAACGGTTTGGGTTGCAAAGGACCTTAAGATCATCCAGTTCCACCCCTCTGCCATGGGCAGGGGTGCCTTACACTAGACCATGTCACCCAAGGCCCTGTCCAGCCTGGCCTTGAACACTGCCAGTGATGGAGCATTTACAATGTCTTTAGGCAGCCTGTGCCAGTGCCTCACCACCCTCACAGTAAATAACTTCTTCCTAATATATAACCTTAACTTCCCCTTATTAAGTTTAAGCCCATTACCCCTTGTCCTATCAGTACAGTCCCTGATGAAATCCTTCTCCAACATCCTTGTAGGCCCCCTTCAGATACTGGAAGGCTGCTGTGAGGTCTCCGTGCAGATTTTCTTTAGGCTGAGCAGCTCCAACTTTTTTAGTTCATACGGGAGGTGCTTTATGCCCCATTATCATCCTCATGGTCCTCTTCTGGATGATCTCCAGCAGCTCCATGTTCTTCTTGTGTTGAGGGTACCAGAACTGCACATAGTGCTCCAAGTGGGGTCTCACTAGAGCAATATGACTGTGTTTATAGCCATTATAATATTCTCTTTTGCCACAGAAGTGTGGATAAACCCGTGTGTTGTGTTTGCGGTTAAATTTCCTGTAAGTTCTGTATAAAAATTAATCATCAATTTAACCTTTCTACAATGAAGAAACTCCAAATGTCTCTTGCAACAGTGTAAATGCTTTGTTTTCCATAGGTTTCCTTCATTCAAAATCTTGTCTTTTGTGTGGAAAGAGCCTATCGTGTGCCAGATTTTGGTGTCTGGGAAAGAGGAAGTAAATACAACAATGGCAGTCCAGAGCTGCATTCGAGGTATGTGAGCAAATGTAGTTCTTTCAGTCAAAGCAAGTAAATGTGATTTGAACAAAAAGAATTTGTGGGGTGAGTTAAAAATAGTTACTCATTAAAATACTGCTTGAGATAAATTAAAGTTCTCTAAAGACTAAGAGATGTATTTTGGGAAACTGTGAAGCGTAATTTCATCATCCTGTGCATGCTGAAATAACTACATAGATGCTTTCCTATTTGAATATTCAAACGCAATAATTATGTGCAGCTGCATGCGTATTATTGTGAAAATGGTATTCAGAACAGTTCAGAGTCTTGAGGCATGTGCAGTAGATTGTATACACAAAAATATTTAAAAATATCTTGGTTTAAGTGTTGAATTACGACTCTAAATTTTCTTATCTCCCACCATGCTGGGAGGAGTATGCTGAACACTGTAGGATAGCCTTTTCTACAAGTTCTGTTCCAGGTTCCTCAGATCCTACGAGTAACTGGGTGTTCTGACTCAGGTCCTGTGAGACATTTAGGAATGTTCTTAACATTTTAACATTAGAGTGGTCCAGTTCAGTTCAGTAGAATTGCTCACACATAGTCTATCTTGAAGGATCAAATCTGTAATCTGACAACTTGTTACTCTTGTTTTCTTCACACTTTGACTTCTGAGTTTTCATTATTCATAGAATGGCTATAGATTGCATATTGTAGGGTTTTTAAAATATTATTGGTCATCATAATATCACTGGCTTGCAAATAGTACACATGAATTTCTTACAATAGTTAGGGCTGGAAAGGCCCTTAGGATCATCTAGTTCCAACCCCCATGCCATGGGCACGGACACCTGACACTAAACCATGTCGCCCAAGGCTCTGTCCAAACTTATAGCACAGAGGTGAGACTGACTGGTCTGTAATTTCCCGGGTCATCCATTTTCCACTGCTTGAAAATGGGGGTTATATTTAGCTTCTTCCAGTCATTGGGAACTTCACGTGAGTGCCATGATTTTTCAAATATGATGGACAGTCGCCTACCAAATTCATTCACCAGCTCCTTCAGGACCCGCGGATGGATTTCATCAGGACCCATGCACTTGTGCACGTTCAGGTTTTTAAGATGATCTTGAGTAAGATCCTCTCCTACAGTGGGCCTAAGGTCTTCATTCTCACAGTCGTCTGCATCTGCCTTCCAAGACTTGGGTGGTGTGGTCAGAGCCTTTGCCAGTGAAGACTGAGGCAAAGAAGTCGTTAAGAATCTCAGCCTTCTCCAAATCCTGTGTAGCCAGTTCTCCCTACAGTTTCCAGGGACGGACCATGTTGTTCCTAGTCTTGTCTCTTATTCACTTCATACCTATAGAATCCCTTCCTGTTATCCTTAATATCCCTAGCCAAGTTTAATTCTAACGGGGCCTTAGTTTTCTTACCCTGGTCCCTAGCTTCCTGGACAACATCCTTGTGTTCTTCCCAGGCTGCCTGTCCTTGCTTCCACTTTTTATAAACTTTTTTTTTTTCCCTCGAAGTTTCCTCAGCAGCTCCTTATCCATCCAAGGGGGTCTCCTGGCCCTCCTGCTGCACTTCCTTCTAGTTGGGATGCAACACTCCTGAGCTTGTAGCAGGTGATCCTTGAATATCAACCGACAGTCTTGGGCCCCCCTGCCCTCTAGGGCTGTATCTCATGGAACCTTACTAAGCTTGTTCCTGAAAAGGCCAAAGTCTGCTCTCTTGAAGTCCAGGGCACTGAGCTTGCTGCACGCTCTTCTCACTGTCCTAAGGATCTTGATCTCAACCATTTCATGATTGCTGCAACCAAGGCTGCCCTGGAGCGTCACATTTCCAGCCTTCCCTGTTGGTGAGCATGAGGTCAAGCATGGCACCTCTCCTTGCTGGCTCCTCTATTACTTGCAGAAGGAAGTTGTCTTCCACACAATTGAGGAACCTCCTGGGTTGCTTGTGCCGGGCCGTACTGTCGCTCCAACAGATGTCAGGATGGGTGAAATCCCCCGTGAGGACAAGGGCCTGTGAGCGTGAGGCTGCTACTGTTTCTCTATAGAGCACTTCATCCACAGATTCGTCTTGATCAGGCGGTCTGTAACATATCCCCACAGTAATGTCTCCCATCGCTGTTTTCCCTTTAACCCTGACCCCCAAACTCTCTGTTCACTGATCACCCATCCCCAGAGAGTTCCATACTTTCCAGCCTATCACAGACATAAATAACAACTCCCCCTCCCTGTCTGCAGGGCCTGTCCTTTCTAAAGGGCCTGTTTCCTTCCATTCCAACACTCCAATCATAGGAGCCTATCCCACCATCTTTTTGTGGTAGTTATTATATCCCTGTAGATGTGCACACATCTCTAATTCCTCTTGTTTGTTCTCCATGCTGTGGGCTTTTGTATAAGAGGCATCTGACCCGGGGCTCCAAATGAAGCTGACTCATTGGTTGGAGCGACTGGAATATCTCTACATTGCTACATTCCAGTCGTTGCTATCAGCTGAATCTATGTTCTCATTTTAGAATGAAATACTTTTTCCTAGTCCATATACAGGCATGCATTTTAACCTGCAGATACAGTTATGTCATTGCAGCAAAACAGTGAATGACTATGGACACCTTACACATGTCATAGACCACGTCTATGGTCCGGCAAAATCTTGGATCAGATTATCCTGGAAGGCATGCTAAGTCACATGAAAAACAAGGTGGTTGATGACCGCCAGCATGGCTTCACTAAGGGGAAATCCTGTCTGGCCAATTTGGTGGCTACAGAACTGATGGACAGGGGTAGAGCAGTTGGTGTCATCTACCTGGATTCGTGCAAAGCATTTGACACTCTGCTGCATGGTATCAGTCTGATAGATGGAACCCTCTGTGGGTAAAGAACTGACTGGGTGGCCTCACGCAAAGAGTTGTGGTCAATGGCTCAATGTCCAGGGGGAGACCAGTAACAAGAGGTGTCCCTCAGGGATTGGTGTTGGGACCAGTCTTGTTTAACATCTTTGTGGCTGACATGGACAGTGGGATTGAGTGCGCCCTCAGCAAGTTTGCCGATGACACCACACTGTGTGATTCAGTTGATACACTGGAGGGAAGGAATGGCATCCAGAGAGACCTTGACACACTTGTGAGGTGGGCTGATGCCAACCATATGAAGTTTAACCATGCCAAGTGCGGGTCCTACAGCTGGGTGGGAGCAATCCCAGGCACAGCTGCAGGCTGGGCAGAGAAGAGATTCAGAGCAGCCCTGTGGAGAAGGGACTTCGGGGTGCTGGTCAATGAGAAAATGAACATGAGCTGGCTTCAGTGTGTGCTCAAAGCCCAGAAAGCCAGCCATATCCTGGGATGCATGAAAAGGAGTGTGGCCAGCAGGTCGAAGGAGGTGATCCTGCCCCTCTACTCTGCTCTCGTGAGACCTCACTTGGAGTATTGTATGCAGTTCTGGTGTCCTCAACATAAAAAAGACATGGAACTGTTGGAAGAAGTCCAGAGGAGGGCCACGAGGATGGTCAGGGGACTGGAGCACCTCCCGTATGAAGATAGGCTGAGAAAGTTGGGGCTGTTCAGCCTGGAGAAGAGAAGGCTGCATGGAGACCTCATAGCAGCCTTCCAGTATCTGAAGGGGGCCTATAGGGATGCTGGGGATGATCCTTAGGGACTGTAGTGACAGGACAAGGGGTAATGGGTTCAAGCTTAAACAGGGGAAGTTTAGATTGGATATAAGGAATAAATTCTTTCCTGTTAGGATGAGGCACTGGAATAGTTTGCCTGTGGAAGTTGTGAATGCTCCATCCCTGGCAGTGTTCAAGGCCAGTTTGGAGTAGGCCTTGGGTGACATAGTTTAGTGCAAGGTGTCCCTGCCCATGGCAGGGGGATTGGAACTAGATGATCTTAAGGTCCTTTCCATCCCTACTGTTCTATGCTTCTGTGTCACCCAAGGCCCCGTCCCACCTGGCCTTGAGCATTGCCAGCAATGGAGTATTTAACCACTTGTCACCCAAGGCCCCGTCCCACCTGGCCTTGAGCATTGGCAGCAATGGAGTATTTAACCACTTCTTTGGACAACCTGTGCCAGTGCCTCACCACCCTCACAGTAAAGAACTTCTACCTTATATCTAACCCAAACTTCCCCAGTTTAAGTTTAAACCCATTACCCCTTATTCTGTCACTGAAGTCATCTCCGGAGACTAGAGTTTCTGAGGAAGAGCCCCTCTCTAGCACGCTTGTAGCCCCCCTTCAAATATTGGAAGTCTGCTATGAGGTCTCCACTCAGATTTTTTTTCGGGCTGAGCAGCTCCCATTTTTTCAGCCTGTCTTTGTATGGGAGGTGCTTTACACCCCCTTATCATCCTCATGGCCCTCCTGGACAATCTCCAACAGTTCCATGTCTTTCTTATGTTGGGGGTGCTAGAACTGCACAGTGTACTCCAAGTGGCGTCTAATGAGAGCAGAGTCGAGAGGCAGGGTCACCTTCTTCAACCTGCTGGCCATACTCCTTTTGATGCAGCCCAAGACATGGTTGGTTTCTGGGCTGTCAGTGCACACTGAAGCTGGCTCATGTTCAGTTTCTTGTGGACCAGCAACCCTAAGTCGTCCTCCTCAGGGTTGCTCTGGATCATTTCTCTGCCCAACCTGTAGCTGTGTCTGGTATTTCCCCAACTTAGGTGTAGGACCTTGTGCTTTGCTTTGTTGAAGTTCATGAGGTTGGCACTGGCCTGCCTCTCAAGTGTATCAGGGTTCCTCTGGATCCCTTCCCATCCCTCCAGTGTATCAGCTGGACCACTCACCTTAGTGTGGTTGGCAGACTTGCTGAGGATACATCAATGTTTCCATGTTGCTGACAAAGCTTTTGAACAGGATCTGTCCCTACACTGACCTATGAGGGACAGCACTCGTCACGGTCCCCATATGGACGTTGAGCTCTTGACTGCAACTCTGTATGCAGCTTGTGTTTCCTGGTGTTTGCAGCATTCTGGTTATTCAGTATGTGAATTTCCTCCAGCGGAAACTGAACATTTTTTAAGTAGATGGAAATGGGCATAGTTTTGTCTTAATATAGACTGACAATTACTGGTTGGGTTTTCTAAGGGTGAAGTATTGTGAGGTGGACTGAGACAATATAACAGGTCATTGACCTGGCACAAAAGAAACAGGTCATTGACCTGGCAGTCTACGAAGTAGACTGTGGTTATCAAAACCAGGTATTGCCCCTATTTATCTTTCCTTGTGTGCTAGTTGATGCTCTGCTTCACTGTAGTCAGCAGACAATTTCCCTTGTTACCATAAATCAGAAAAAAATCAGAGGGCCTCATCCATACAGTTTGTGAATGCTTTCAGGGATGGTGATTCCACCACTTCCCTGAACAGCCTGTTCCAGTAACTGACCACCCTTCTGATGAAGAAATTTTTCCTAATACTGCGTCTGAACCTCCCATGGCACACCTTGAGGCTGTTTTATCTTGTCCTAGCACTTCTTACTTGGGAGAAGAGACTGACCCCAGCCTCACTACAACCTCCTTTTCAGGTAGATGTAGAGGATGATTAGGTCCCCTAGAGCTTTCACTTCTCCAGACTAAACACGCCCAGTTTCTGCAGCCATTCCTGATAAGACTTGCTCTCAGACCCTTCACCAGCTCTCTTGACCTTCTCTGGACCCACTCCAGCACCTCAACGTCTTTCTTGCAGTGAGGTGTCCAGAGTTGAACACAGTAGTCAAGGTGAAGCGCCAGCAGTGCCCAGTACAGAGGGATGATCACTTCCCTGGCTGTGCTGGCTGTGCTGTTTCTGATACAGGTTAGAATGCTGTTGGCCTTCTTGGCTGCCTGGGCACATCGCAGGCTCATGTTCAGCTCCATCAGTCAGCACTCCTTGGTCCTTTTTCGTGAGCAGCTTTCCAGTCACTCTTACCCAAGCCTGTAGCGTTGCATGGGGTTGTTGCGACCCAAATACAGGACCCAGCACTTTGCCTGATTGAACCTCACACCACTGGCCACTGACAATCGATCCAGCCTGTGCAGATCCCTCTGCAGAGCCTTTCTGTTCTTCAGCAAATCAACAAATCCCAGCCAACTTGGTGTCATCTGCAGTTTTACTGAGGATGCACTCGATCCCCTCATCCAGATCATCAAAGAAGATATTAGACAACACTGGCCCTAAAACTGAGCCCTAAGGGTCACCACTAATGACCAGTCTTAAGCTACTTGTGATACCATTTACCACCACTCTTTGGATTTACTCATCCAGGCAGTTTCCAAGCCAGTGAAGAATCCTGTTCAGGGCATGAGCAGCCAGTTTTTTGAGTACAATGCTGTGGGAGACAGTGTCAAATACTTTACTTAAATCCAAATAGACAATGTCTACAGCCTTTACTTCATCAATCAGGCTGGTCACCTTATTATGGAAGGAGATCAGGTTGGTCAAGCAGGACCTGCCCGTCATGAACACACGCTAGCTGAGCCTGATCACTGTTTTCCCACACATGCTTTATGATCTCACTTAGGATCAACTGCTCCATGACCTTCCTTGGCACTGAGGTCAGGCTGACAGGCCTATAATTCCCAGGGTCTTCCTTCCTGCCCTTTTTTGTAGAGAGGTGTCACACTGGCCAACCTCCAATCCCCTTGGACCAGAGAGACCAGAACTGCTTATACATGATGGAGAGTGGCTTAGAAAACTTCTCTGCCAGCTCCTTCAGCACTCTTGGGTGTAACCCATCCAGCCACATAGACGTACATATGTCTAAGTGAAGCAGGAAGTCTCTAACCATTTCTTCCTGAACTATGGGGAGTTCAGTCAGCTCCCTGTGTCTGCCATCCAGCTCAGTGGGCTGAGTACCCTGAGAATGGCTGGTGTGTCTATTAAAGACTGAGGCAAAAGCACCATTAAGTACCTCAAGTCTTTTCCTCATCCTCCATTACTAGGTTTCCCTTAGTACCCAGTAGAGGATTGAGGTTCTCCTTGGCTCTCCTTTTATTGCTAATATATTTGAAAAAGTACTTTTTATTATCTTTTATGGCAGTGGCCAGATTTAGTTTCATTTGTGCCTTTGCCTTTTTAACTTTCTCTCTATATAACATAACAACATCCTTACACATTTAGTGGGATGACTATCCCTTCTTCCACAGGTGATAAACTCTCTTTTCCTGAGTTTGAGGACTGTCTTCCTGTTCAGCCAGGCTGATGGTCTTCCCTGCTGGTTTGATTTTTGGCACATAGGGACCCCTTGCTCCTGCATCTTAAGGATTTAATTCTTGAAGAGTGTCCAGCCTACTTGGACCCTGTTGTTCTTCAATGTTTCCCATGGAATTCTGACAGCATCCTGAACAAGCCAAAGTTAGACCTCCAGAAGTCTAAGGTGCAGGTTTTGCTCATCTTCTTCCTGACTTCTCCAAGGACTGAAAATTCAGTTATATTGTGTTGCCTGAGATGGCCTCCAACCATTGCTTCACCCACCTATCCTTCTCTGTTTGTGAACAGTGTATCTAGCCATGCACCTCCCCTAGTTTGCTCACTCACTAGTTGCGTCGGGAAGTTACTTCCACACCCTCCAAGAACCTTCTGGACTGTTTCTTCTCTGCTGTGTTGTGCTTCCAGCAGACATCTGGTAGGTTGAAGTCCCGCATGAGAACAAGAGCAAGCGATTGTGAAATTTCTTCCAGTTGTGTGAAGAACACTTCATCTGTAGCTTCATCCTGGCTGGGTGGTCTATAACAGACTTCTACCAGGATATTAGCTTGATTGGCCTCCCTCTTGATCTTCACCCACAAGCATTGAGCCTTCTCACAACATTGAGTTCAATGCAGTCTATAGTCTTCGTGACATACAACGCAGCCCCACCATCTCTTTTTCCTGGCCTGTCCCTTCTGAAGAGCCTGTAGCCATCTACTGTAGCACTCCAATCAGGTGAATCATCCCACCACGTTTCTGTGATGGCAATTATGTCTTGATGCCCTGCTGTACAGTGGCTTCCAGCTCCTCCTTGTTGCCCATGCTGCAGGCATTGGCGCAGGTGCATTCTAGTTACCCTGTGAACCTGAACTCCCAACAGCAGCAGCACAGTACCTGATGGCTTATGTCTAGTGAGCCTGGTGTTACCCCTTCCCCCTTCAAACATAAAGCTCTCTCTATAAGCTCTGGTAGCTCCTGGGCTAGAATCCTTTTCCTGCTTTGGAACAGGCATAACCCATCTGCCACCAGCATGCCTGGTGCTGTATAAAACTGACCAGTGGTCAAAACCCCCGAATTCTGGCACTGACAGCAGTCATGGAGCCAGGAATTAATTAAATTTATTTTTCTGATGTAAACATTCCCATTATTTGCAAGTGGCAGGAGGGATGACAGCACTGATTGGGCCCCTGAACCAGTCACCCCAGTTCCCTGAAGTCCTTCTTGCATCCCCTCAGACTTCTTGATTTCCCACCTGGAAGATGAATAAAGGATAGTAGTCACAAGGCTGTACCAGACAAATGAGTTTTCTGTTGATATTTGTCACCCTAGCCTTGGAAGGCAGCAGCCTTCTCTGTGTGATCAGGTTGGCATATGGGACCCTCTGTTCCCCTTAGGGTGGAGTCACCGATCACCACCACTACTTTTTTTTTTTTTTTTTTTTTTTTAGTACATCTGATCATAATATGAGGTGTTCTCTGACTTTCCTGTGGGAACTCTTCTAACCTGGATGATCTGTTATCATCACCTTCCTCACTTTCCTGATCCTGAAGTACCAGGGCCTAGTATCTATTGTAAAGGGGTACTAGGGAATGTGACACGAGCTGGAGGGTAATATGCTGTCTACTCCAAGGAGTAACCTGTTTCCAACCTCCCTTGTCTCCTTGTCTTCCATCTGCCTGATGGCAAGAAGGTAGGGGATTCTGAAGTTCTTTTGTGTTGGGAGGCTGGCTTGCTACTCCCAGGGGTGGTAGGGTGTGGGTCCACCAGTCAAGCTCCTCCTTGGATTCCCTCAGGCCCCTTAGCTGTTCCACCTTCTCCCTTAGCTCTGACTCTATACAGAGCAAATCATCAGCCTGCTGACCTTTTAGGTTGCCACCACCTAACATTGCCAACAGGCTCTGTCACTTACTACAGCCAGACACCGGGACAATTACATGTTCTATATGGGACCTCTGTCTGGGTCGCCAGGCCCTTCCTGGCCAGCAGAGAAGACTTAGTTTTCTTTGCTTTCTGTCGAGAGAATGCCATCTTGAAGAACTTACCTGATGACCACTTGCTGAGCTCACCTCTGCAGACTGCTGGGCTACTGGACCGTTTCCACTCACCTGCCTGCTCGCCCTGCTGGTGCCAGCTGCTGCACTGTGCTCCATTCGCTGTGCTCCCAAGGATGGTGTTCCACCCACTCCGGGATGGCGTTGCCCCCTGTGAGTCAGCTGCTTGCGTCAGCAGAGCTGACGTCTTCTGGCCAAGTCCTGAGAAAGACTTGAGGCTCCTCTGGTGGCTGTTGCCATTCAGGGTCGAGACTCCTGGATGGTGTGTTTTCCTTATGCTCCGCTGCTGAAGGCTTAAAAAGATGTATTTAGACATTTTTGAGGAAAGCCCTGGGTACACTATAATATTCTTTATCCTTTATTACACTTCTGTTGTAATGTAGCTACCTGAGAGAGCTAAAAAAATTATTAAAATTTCAAGAAGTGATGATAACTAATTGGTTTTAGTCATAAATGATGTAGCTAAGTCTTCAGTGATTAAGGACTCCAGAGCAGTTACTTCAGTTTCAGCCTTGAATATGCTGTACTTTGGCCCTTAAAACTGACACTGTAAGCCTACATACTGTGTGTGTTTGCTTTCAGAATTTGAAGTTCATTCTGAAAGAGGCTTCCTTTTTAAAGAAGTCATTTTATAATATTAAGTCCATGAATTAACTGCAAATCATAGTCTGTGTTAGAAGATGCAGATATTTTAAGTTTTTACACAGTCTTGGTATTGTATCTTAGTACAGTTCAAAACACTTCTAGTAAATGGTGAATAGTGAAACACTCTGTTTACTAGGTATTCCCAGATGTATGCAAATTGATGTCTTCTGCTGCTTCAAAGGCAAGATTTGTAAAAGCTTTTAGTATAGTGTGATCTTTTTCCTATACTACTGAACTTCTGAAAAATTAATTTCTCCTGTAACCATCTGATCAAGGTGCTCAGGCATCTGCTGAGTACTTCTGCAAATTGTCTTTGACGTTTCTCATATGTACTGTGAGAATAATGTAGCTGCTGAAGTGCAGTGTCTTCACATACCAGATTTAAGACCTTAGAGCCTTGGATTTTGGTCTTCTCTGCAGTGCAGGTATATTATTATAGTGCTCTCTTTCCTTGGGCTATTTTGTCTAGTTATGAAATCATTATTGTGAGATAGTTTTGGGTTGTCTGTGGGTTTTTTTAACATCCCTTGTGATGTTTGATGTTCCAGTTGAACTGCAGAGTTATTGGGTGGAGGCAAGAAACTATAAATGGGAGGAGGATTAAAGATGTAGATGCTTTAAGGTGTGTTTTGATTAGCAGTTGCTAAGAGTATGCAAATATTAGTGCTTGACCTCACGTCAAGCTGAAGGGTAACTTACAAAAGTTACTGGGAATATGAATGATGTTTAAGTGAATTAATAATAATGCTTTTTTAGCAAGCAGGAAGTCTGATTTTCTAGGTTAGTCTCATCTTCCTCTGCCCAAAACTTGGATCAAATCAAATATTACCCATAGTCTTATGATTGCAAGACTGCTCTTGATAATCCTTGACAAATCACAGTAACTGGCAGCAAATTGGCCTACAGATTGCACCTAGGGAGGTTCAGTATGATGTAAGAAGAAACCTTTTCACTCACTTGAAGCACAGTGGAGTACCAGAGCAGGATACTCAAATGAAGTTACAGGTTCTCCATTCTTGGCAGGTTTCGAGACTTGTCTAGATGACGCTATGGTTTATTGTTACATCATTGAGATTTCATGTTGAACTAGATGAGTTTCATGTATCCTTTCCAACCAATGACTTCATGATCCTGTGAACTTTTCAGTGGACTATCTAACAAGGGTTTGGGTAAGACTTCGTTTTGGGGCCATCTCCAAGTAAGAATCTTTTTGTCTGAGAATAGAGTCTACCAGGTGAGCACATTGTGTTCACAGGGGGCTGCTGAGTAGAGGAAGGAACATATTTATCAAAATACATTTTGCTTTCAATTCATACTGTTGAAACAGTCAATTTTTTTTCATTATTAAATTGTAGAGTATAAAGAATGTATTTTCTATAGAAAGACATAAGCATAATACTATGAAACCTCTTTTCTAATTTGCTTAACAGGAAGGTATTAATCAGGAATGAAACACATGTCTGAAGTGTGATTATATTTCTGAAGTGTGGTGTGTTGTGTGACTGTTCAGTCTTCTGTGACATTCTTGATGCTGTGGCTGTTCTCAGACTTTTTTGGTTTTTAGAATAACTTTCTACTGTCAGTTACCCATGAAGCTTCTAGCGAAGTAGTACAGATGTGTACTGTGAAGAAAATTCTTGATACACCTCACGATATGAAGAAATATTACATGACATGGAAAAGAAAGCAGTATTCTAATGTTGAAGCATTTATATTTTCATTTGCAAGTAGTATTTGTGAGAGTACTGAAGTCTCCAGGATCTTTGAATACCTAGAGGTAGAAAAATACTGGTAAGTTGCAGTAAGTGTTATTGTAGAATAATAGGCTGAGGTTCTGTCATGGTTTAAGCCCAGCAGGCAACCCAGAACCATGCAGCCGCTTGCTCACTTCCCCCTTTCTTCCACCTTGCTCCCAGAGGGATGGGGAGGAGAATCAAAACTATGTAACTCCCACAGGTTGAGAAAAGAACAGTCCAGTAACTAAGGTATAACACAAAACCACTACTGCTACCACCAATAATGATCATCATCATCATGGCTTGACTTCGCGAACGAAGATTTGGGAAGGGCATTTACCCACGCTTACTACAGGTGCGCTGATGACTAAGAAGGCCAATGTGGGATAGGCAAATCCGGCTACAAAAAGCACAGCAGAAGGTCTCCTTGGGTGGAACAGGTGGGACACGATTCTTCCTGTGTTGTCTTTTCTCCTCGAGACTAGTTCTTCGTGAACTCTCAAAGGAGTCAGCGGCATTATGTATGGTGTGCCTCCAAGTCTCCCGATTGGAGGCCAAGGTGGACCACTGATGGTAGTCAATATGGCCAAGGCTAAGGCATTGTTTCAGGGAGTCCTTGTATCTCTTCTTTGGGGCACCTCTCTTGCGGCTACCGGTGGCAAGTTCACCGTAAAACACGATCTTGGGGAGGCGGTGATCCAACCAATAATGATAATGATGAGGGAAATAACAAAGGAAGAGAATAGAACTGCTCACCACCTGCTGACCAATACCCAGCCTGACCTGAGCAGTAATCTAGCCCTTCCTGGTACCTGACCCCAGTTTATATACTGGGCAATACATGCTCTGGTATGTAATAGCTCTTTGGCTAATTTGGGTCAGGTGTCCTTCCTCTGCTTCCTTCTGGCTTCAACTCCTCCGTGGCAGAGCATGAGGCTCAGAAAGTCCTTGGTCAGAGTAAACATTACTGAGCAACAACTAAAACCATCGGTGTTATCAGTGCTGTTCCCAGGCTGAAAGTCAAAAGCACAGCACTGCACCAGCTACTGAGAAGGAGAAAAATGACTGCTACTGCTGAATCCAGGGCAGTTTCTCAATGAATTCTTTGCCTTAGTCTTCATCCTCCCCAGTTCTTGGAAGGCAAATGCAGGGCCTGGGAGAGTAAAGATCTTAGACCCACTGTAGGCGAGGATTAGGTTCGAGATCATCTTAAGAACCAGAATTTGAACAAGTCCATGGGACCTGATGAAATCCATCCAGGGGTCCTGAAGGAGCTGGCAGATCAAGTTGCCAAGCCACTGTTCATCATATTTGAAAAATCATGGCACTCAGGTGAAGTTCCCGACGACTGGAAAAATGGAAATAAAACCCCCATTTTCAAGAAGGGGAAAAAGGATGACCCAGGGACTTACAGACCAGTCAGTCTCACCTCTGTGCCTGGCAAAATCTTGGAGCAAATTCTGCTGGAAAACATGCTAAGGTGCATGAAAAACAGCAAGGAGCTTGGTGACAGCCAGCATGGCTTCACCAAGGGGAAATCCTGCCTGACCAATTTGGTGGCCTTCATCAGAGGGACTACAGAACTGATGCGTAGGAGCAGAGCAGTTGAGGTCATCTAACTGGACCTGTGCAAAGTGTTCGACACTATCCTGCATTGCATCCTTGTTTCAAAATTTGAGAGACATCAATCAGCTGCTCAGAGCAGAACTTAGTAAACCAAATCATCTTTCTTTTGTTGAACCATTTAGAATTAAATTCCATGAGTACTATTTCTGGCAGGGTTTCAGAAAGAAACATGGAGGCTTATAAACCTGTGGTAATAGCTAAAAAAGAATTCTGGAGTCTGAAATCGGTGTCTACAGTACTTGTAATATTGAAAGCAAGCCATGTATTTAAACAGTATTTAAAGTAAACAAATGCTGTAACTGCACTGATTTTACATTTTTTCCATTATCTTCAGTAATTTCTGTGTAAATTATAATTGGATCCCATCAATTGTGGATTGGCTAGTAAACATTTGAGTATTGATATTTTACATTGGTAAACAGTTCAAATCAGTTTATTTCCAGTAAGGTGAAAAGTTTGCTCTGATCCCTAGATGCTGCATGGAGTAAAGAAGAATAAAGGTTAAAGCACAGTTCCTGTGTGCAGTTTCCTGACAATCTGGTTGCTTTATTTTTTTATGACAAATAGTGAAGTTGTTTGTCCATGCTGTCACAACTCCTCTTACACAGAAGTTGGGGATTAGAGAGTATTTTCTGAGTATTTTTTCTAATGCAGTGCTACTTCATTATTTATCTTTATAAACAAAATATCTGGGGCTGTCTTGTCCAGAATGTACATTTTTGTAACTGCTGTTAATTTTGTTTTTCCCTGCAAGCGGAGTGTAGCCCTCAGACTCTTAAGAATGCTTCAATTTTATAATCATGACTATCTCCTTGCCAGTGTTGTTCTCTTGTTGTCTGGTCACATGGATCCTCTGACAGACTTTTCCCCCCTCCACTTTCGTTATTTGGCAGTACAGCATAATTTGTATTCCAAAGATGGCAAGAAAAAGGAAAGTGTGGTTGGTCAAGTGGATAATCAGTTTTAGAGAAAGAAGAATATAAACTTTTAAAACCTTTTTTTCTCCAGTGTTCCTCCGGGGTGGCTTTTTTTAAGCATATTTCATGGAATTACTATGTTAATAAATAAACTATTAAATGGCATATTCCTTTTTTCCCAGGCTCTTTCAAATTCTTTAAACTTCAGGCTTTTCAAACATGTATACGTAGCAGTGCAGATGTTTGAGAGTTCTTTTTGTGTGTGTGTGTGTGTGTGTGTGTGTGTTTAGGTTTGTTTTGTTTTATTTTTTTTCCAAATTTGGGTATTGTGCCCAGTTGGAAAAAAACAAGGTAGCTGCATCTGAGTGATTGTTACCTGAGGACAGCATGAACAACTTTCTCTCCTGTATAGGAAAAGGCTTTATGGAAAGATGAACCTTTCAGTTGTTTCCATTCATTTTAACCTTGCTAAGGTGAGAGGCTTCCTGCAGTGTTGATCTGTGCCCTTAACTCTGAATCTTTTGTCGTGTCAGCCTGATTCTGTTTTTTTCTTTTTTTCCCTTTTGATATATGGCTTCGGATTTGTTGAGTTTTAAAGATAACAAGGTAGACATACTTTTCTGTTACTATGCTGTCTTCCTTTTCTATTATTGTCATTTTAAACTAAAAATATTTCAAATTAATTGCAAACTACTTAGAAAGCAGAGCTGCTATCTAAAGAAATGGGCAGTTAGGGAGAAAGATGAAAGTTGATTCTGAAGGAGAAGCTTCAAAACTGGGACAGACATTTAGGTGTCAATAAATCACTGCATTTGTTTATGTAGAAACAAAGCAGAGACAGATAAAGATACCTTGTCAGAGGCGCTATAGTGGAGACAAAGGCATATTTTAAAGTTTAGTTTTATGAGTAAAACTGGGAGAATTACACTAGGCTATAGTGGGCTTTTTGTGTTAGTTTGTTTGGATTTTTTTACTGGATGCTCTTTTTTACCAGGTCACCTAAAAAAAGTTAAAAGATACTTGTTTAATCTGTTAGACTTTTGTGGTATATCTAGTTGCTATACTTTTATGTCACCAGTTAGTAAGAAGTGCAAAATCCTTTCCCTACTTGAAATGCTTGTGTTCGATGTAAGAACTGTCAGAAATCTGGTAGTATTGTATATTACGTTTTTAAACTCTGTGGTGGACTAGCTCATTTATTATTTTACTTTTTGATGCCCTGTGACTTTAACATGTAGGATTTTTGAATCGATGTGCAGAAATTGAGTCTCTTATGTGAGTATGTTAATGCTTTTGCTTCTCATTGCAGTTGAATGGGCACAAGAGAAGTTGCCTAACTATTTCAAAATTTTGCTGTCATCATATTTCTTATAAACCTGTCAAATGCATGTAGGTATCTGTTAGTTTATCTTGAGCTTTTCTTTAAAAACAAACAAGCGAGACCCCCAAAACCAAAATCAACCAAAGTGTATGTGTGCATTGAGAAGGACTAGGATTTTTTTTAATGCAAGGAAAGTAAGATACTACCTTTTCTAATAAAAAGGCCTCATAAAGGTCTTCTTGTGTATATTTTTATATGTACTATGTAGTTTTCATAATCTAATAAATTTTAGTATATATTTTGATTTTAAAATTATTATTAGCGGTTTTAGTACTTAGTGTCTTTAAGCATGAGCTTGATAACTTGAAGGGTCTTGTTTTCTTTGCGGTGCATACTAGTCATGAAGTAAGTCAAACAAAAGATGTTTCACTATATGGTTGACATCAGAAAGTTCTCCTTTTCTGAATCCAGATTGATGAGCTCTTTTATTATATTGAAAGTTAGTCAGAAATCAGTCCTTTAAATTTTAACGCTGGAGAGTTAGGTTGAAAAATTGTGCTGAAATAAATTTTCTGTTAATACACTATTAGCAAGACCTTGAAATATATGCCAGATGACTAGTAGCAAGGTGGTGGTGAGCTGAAGTATTTTTTCCAGCTAGTCTCTGACATTTGAGGACAAATGCTGAAAACTGTTTAAAGCAAACAAACAGACCTCCCCACACAACCAAAACACCCTAAAACAACCCACCACCAGACCACCCTAAGTTTGCTGTTTCATCGCTTCATTAACATAAAGGTTAAATATGAAATTAAAATCAAGAAAAGATCATACCTCTGGAAGTTGTCAGATGTGTTGGATTTTTTTGTATGTGCTTGAATTATGATACCTCTGTTTTTTTATTGTCTTTTTGTTTTCTCAGCTCTGTGGGGCTGGCAAAAGCAGCTTTAGAAGCAATTAATGGTTTCAATCTCTTTGGAAAACAGGTAATACAAATGTTTGTTTTCTCTCATTAAAGAAGTCAGTTTGGAAACTGCTCCTGTTTCATGTACAGAATTCAGTAGTGGCCTTAAGGAACAAGAATTACTTACATTTATTTAAAAAAATTCTAAAATTATCACAGCTTATTCTGAAAACGAGTTGGTTGGTTGTAATACAGTATACCTCTACCTACAGCCATTACCTTACTTCTGTCTTCTTCCTTCATATGTCTTTTGATCCATATATTAAAGAAGGTACTTGTATGTAATTCCACTGTTTTACTGATTTTTAATTTCATTATGTTGCATAGTAATGAAATCTTCAATTTTCCCATCAGATGGCTTGGATCAGTTAAGAAAGCAAGCATTTTCTTAGCTTTTTATCTCTGACTTGTATTCCCCTTCTACGTGCATCTTTTTTTTAGGTGTCTCTCTACAGTAGCCTGTAGCTAAAATAAACGAATATGCTTCCAGATTAATAGTCCAGAAAATATGGAGATAGAAAAGTCATTGTCAAGCTATTGGTGCTATTAACGAATGGAAATGGGGGGTAGGAGTGCAGCTAAAGAAAGCTGGATAGTGTCAGTGTGTGTAGAATAGTTGGAAAACTTGTTGGTGAGTTTTGTCTGTATGTTGTGAGAAGGGAAGGTAGGTTAGTCACAATGAAGTGGGCTTAGTATGCTAAGTAAAGCTTTCTATATGACAGTGATTCCTTGGAATCTTGTCCTTTTTTATTTGTAACTGGTGGACCTTGATCACATGCTCAAATGTCTGTATCGTCAGAAAGTAAACATTACTTGATGAAACAGGCTTTATCTCTTCTTAGGGCTGAATAGCATTCAAAACTTAGTTTAAAAAAATAGTATGCCAAATGTCTGTATCATCACAAATTAAACATTAATCGATGAAACGGGCTTTATCTCTTAGGGCTGAATAGCATTCAAAACTTAGTTTAAAAAAATGGTGTGCATTTACATGAGTAGCGTATTTATTTTTTCTTTCTTCAGTTAGGTGATGTACAGTCCTTTTGAACTTTTGTAATTTTATATTGTGAACTTCACAGAATAGTTTGGATTGGAAGGCACCTTAAAGGTCATGTAGTTCCAAACCCTTGAAGTTATATTTGTTTAATTTTTGAATAAAGTTTCTGCATATTCTTGGTGGCTTCAGGCTGCAGTATGTATTTTTTTTTTAATATCTGTGCTCTCCTTTTATCTTGTAAGTCAGATTGCAAATATAGCTGTTGCAGATATACTTGTTTAAATGCACTGCTTTGCCATAAGGTAAATAGTATAAAGGAGAGAAGTTGTAAATGGTGAGTAAAGGAAATTCTCAGGTGCTCTTTGTGTGAGGTAATGAGTATAAGCTAATGAGTGTAAACTATAAAAGTGTAACTTGGAGACAGTCCAAATTATGTTCCAAGTTCCCTTCTGTACTGCTTGATTTGTTAAAACATTCCTAGTTATTTGTGTTGCCATTTTTCTATTGGTAAAATGGAACACATGGATCAAAACAACAATATAGAGTAATTGTAAGCACTGTCAAACAAAAAGTTCTTCCTTATGGTTTATTCACCTAAAACTAAACGTTAAACTAAAACTTTTTAGACCTATTCAGATGCCTGTGATGAAAACTGTAAGTTACAATTTGATTTAAATAGTAAGCAGCTGATCTAGAAGTACAGTCTATTAAAAAACTTAACTACTGATGAAAAGCTGTAGCACTTATTGTTATTAGAACCTTCTTTGTCTTATGCCATAAAACAGGAGAACCTCCTAAACAAGGATTTCTGATTCTGTAGACTTAGGCATTCAGTATTTGTGGAGAGGTTTGTGAGGGTTTGGGTTTAGTTTGTGGAGGGGGTTTTTTGCATCTATGTATTTGTACTAGTACTGTGGTGAGTTGTTGTGTTTAGAATCCACTCCTCAGGAAATTTTGATGGCTGTTTGCCTCAGTGGAGAAGTATTAGAGTGCTCTTTATGCATACACAGATGCACTGTTTCAAAAAGACTTAGCCATTTGGTCTTGTTTTGATTTACTCTATATACATCGTAAAAGCTGAAGTTATGCATTAAGAGCTAGGAGCTAGTAAGGATCTTAAACAATGATCAGACATTATGCACACATTGTCTGTGTTTCAGAAGAAAACATCTACAATCTTTACCTTCTTCACACTCTTGAGCACCAAGAGTTGCTAAGCCACTGTCCATGATATTTGAACAATCGTGGCAGTCAGGTGAAGTTCCAGACAACTGCTAAAAGGGAAGTATAACCGCCATTTTCAAGAAGGGGAAAATTAGTGACCCAGGGAACTACAGACCAGTCCGTCTCATCTCTGTGCCTGGCAAAATCTTGGAGCAGATTCTCCTGCAAGGCATGCTAAGGCACATGAAAAACAATGAGGTGCTTGGTGACAGCCAGCGTGGCTTCACTAAGGGGAAATCCTGCCTAACTAATTTGATGGCCTTCTCTGATGGGGCTACGGAATTGAAGGACAGAGGTAGAGCAGTTGATGTCATCTACCTGGGCTTGTGCAAAGCATTCAGCACTGTCCCACACGACATCCTTGCCTCTAAATTGGAGAGACATCAGTTTGATGGATGGACTGCTTGGTGGATAAAGAACTGGCTGGATGGCCGCACACGAAGAGTTGTGGTCAATGGCTCAGTGTCTGGCTGGAGACCAGTAACAAGTGGTGTCCCTCAGGGATCGGTGTTGGGACCAGTCTTGTTCAGCATCTTTGTCAGTGACATGGACAGTGGGATTGAGTGTGCCTTCAGCAAGTTTGCCAATGACACCAAGCTGTGTGGTTCGGTTGATATGCTGGAGGGAAGGAATGCCATCCAGAGGCACCTTGACACGCTTGTGAGGTGGGCTGATGCCAACCTCACGAAGTTTAACCATGACAAGTGCAAGGCCCTATCCCTGGGTGGGAGCAATCCCAGACACAGCTACAGGTTGGGTAGAGAAGAGATTCAGAGCAGCCCTGCAGAGAAGGACTTGGGGGTGTTGGTCGATGAGAAAATGAACATGAGCTGGCTTTGGTGTGCGCTTGCAGCCCAGAAAGCCAACCGTATCCTGGGCTGCATCAAAAGGAGCACGACCAGCAGGTCGAAAGAGGTGATCCTGCCCCTTTATTCTGCTCTCGTGAGACCTCACCTGGAGTATCGTGTGCAGTTCTGGTGTCCTCAACGTAAAAAGACATGGAACTGTTGGAACAAGTCCAGAGGAGGGCCACGAGGATGGTCAGGGGGCTGGAGCCCCTCCCATATGAAGAATGATGGGGAGGGACTCTTCATTAGGGACTGTAGTGATATGACAAGGGGTAATGGATTAAAACTTAAACAGGGAAAGTTTAGGTTGAATTTAAGGAGGAAATTCTTTCCTGTTAGGGTGGTGAGGCACTGGAATAGGTTGCCCAAGGAGGTTGTGAATGCTCCATGCCTGGCAGTGTCCGAGGCCAGGTTGGACAGAGCCTTGGATGGCACAGTTCAGTGTGAGGTGTCCCTGCCCACGGCAGGGGGGTTGGAACTTGATGATCTTAAGGTCCTTTCCAGCCCTACCTATTGTATGATTCTATAGCATACTGCACTGAGTTTCCAAGAAGCAACCTACTGATATTATTTTTTGTTGATCCTGTTTGAACAGTATTTCAGCTGCAGGAATTTTTCTGAGTGTTTCAGGAAGTGTCAAAAAGTAGACAGATGCACTGTAAAACTACAGAATCTTACTAGGAAATGGGTCTTGCTAAGGAGTAGATGCTGATAACAGGTATTGCACTAGCTGAAAAGCAGGACATTTTTATTTGCTAAGAAAGCATTTTTCCAAAGCACTACCTCAGGTAAATATCCAATTATTTGTGTTCTAAGGGACTTGTAAGGAAATATCACTATTTGGAACACTTCCTTCAGTCACAAACAGGGACAACTGTTTTGTGGGGTTCTTTTGTCCTTATACAATAATTATTTTTGCAGGAATTAATGGAAGAATTCATAGCTTTAATGAATCATATAATTCATAATCAGTATTAGATAAAGCCATTGGATTCAGGTTTATTTAAATACGTTTGCACATATAAAATATTTTCAGTTTGATGTTGTGTTACATTTTCTGATTAAAATTACCTGTAGCCAGACTATTACAACATAACCTAAATAAAAGCAAAGAACCAGTTAGTTTCAACAGGAGATGATAGCCTTTCTTCCCTTCCACTTAAATAAATTTGGTGTTCTGTTTACAGGGCTGCTCTTGGTCTGTTATATTTGTGGATTTTGATGCCCATAACCGTAACAGGCAGACTCTCTGTTCATTGCTACCTCGCGAGTCAAGGTCTCATGTAAGTAATTACTTGAAATTCACCTTAACAGTGTGGAAAAAGAAAATGGATACAAACATAATCCTTAGTTCTATGGTGGCCATTAAGTTCTGCTTAGGACAAGACATTTGCTGGGAAGATGTTATATTTTTGCTTCCTAAATGTCACTGTGATGTAGGTGTTTCTCTGAAGTGCAACTAAAATGGCATTTTTTATTTTATAAATTTTTAAGTTAAAGTGGCAGCCTGTTGGTAGCTTTCTAAACAAATTTAAAATGAACTGCAGTAACTTAAGTAGGGGTTGCAGTCTTGATGATTGTTTTTCTTTTGGTCTAGTTTCCATTATATAGTCACTTCCTGTTTTTTTTAATACCTTGATTTAGCATTAATTTGTTCTTTTGTCTAGAAAATAACGCCTTTAAGGCTGGTTTATTATAAATTGCTGAATAAAGAAGATTTCTTCTTATTATAAGCTACTGCTACAAATAAGTATTTCCCCAGTGAGTAAATCTAAGTGACATAGACTAAAAATATCTTACTTAAGTACTCGCATGAAAGGTAAATTTGTTCTTCGAAAATCAGTAATTTAAAATGAGTGATAATAAAGAATCATAGAATAGTTCGGGTTGGAGGCACCTTCAGAGATCATCTGGTCCAACCCCCTCTATGGGCAGGGACACCTTCAACTAGGTCAGATAGCCCAGAGCCACGTTTAGGCTGGCCTTGAATGTCTGGAGGGATAGCACATCTACCACCTCTCTGGGCAACCTGTGCCAGTGTTATACCCTCATTTCTTTATCACATCCAGCTCAGATCTGTCTTTTAGTTTAAAACCATCACCCCTCATCACATTATAAGGATGTGTGGTGACTTGTACCCTGCTCTAAGGGGGCGTTGACCTGCCTGTCTGGCTCCCCACAACACCCTTGGTCTTTCCCTTTCCTGCCTTGTTAGCCACTGATAGCACCAGGAGTTGCGATTTTTTTGTTCATTCTGGGGTATAGTGACATTTTTATTCATGAAACAGACTATTAATCTTCAACATTAGTAGTTTACTTGTGTAGAAGAATTATAGCAGAGTTGTGATACTAGATAATAAAAATAAAAGGCACTGTCAGCTACTTTTGTGGAGTCTACTGGTCTTTTAGAACTCTTGCTGTTTATTAGTCGCTGAAGACTTGAAATATTTAAAGAGAAGGTGGTTTCGTAAATTATTCATGCTATGAAAGCAATCTTTGTGTCCTTATTTTTCCTTTTATTGGTTCTCATTAATAATATTGCCACAAATGGGTATTTTAAATGGCTGAGTATTTTGGATGTATCAGCAGAAAGGAGTATCAGAACAGTGCATGATACCTGAATTAAAATTACTTCTATTTGTATTTCTGCAAGCTTACTTGTACAGGTAATGCACTAGTTAGTAATCTGTGATTTTAATCATGGTAGTTGTACATGGTTCCTGAGAAATGCTGCTCATATTTTTTCTGGAAAACATTCCCGTATCACCTTAATTGTAAATCAGATGGGCTTGTTTGTTACAGCACCTGAAGAACATTCCTGAAGAAGCTTTTCAGAAATGATGGTTTAATCATAGTTACTTCTCAGCATTGCACCTTTATAAAATGTGATTATTCTTGAGCATGGAATACCAAAATGTTTGTGTTGCCTCCAGGAATAACCTGGAGGATACTTTGGGTTTCTAAGCCCACAAAGTTCAGGAATGTATTGCCTTACTTGCTACAGATTATCAACTGTAAATCAGGTTAGATTCTGGGTCAGATGAGATCTCCTTTAAATCATATACCCGAATATCGTGTTTGTCATTTATCCTTATGCATCTTTAGTATGTCTTGTACTCTAATGTATTTGCTCTGCAGTTTTGATAATGTTCCAAATGTATATTTCAGTAGTAAGTTAAACAGGTTTTGTTTTGTGCGTCAAATAATTGTCAGAGATCTAATTGAATTTGTCATATGCTATTTCTCCCTCTCCTTCTACAGAATACTGATGCAGCTCTTCTGCCCTGTCTTAGTTATCCTGCATTTGCTTTGGATGATGAGGTTTTGTTCAGTCAAACACTAGATAAAATTATTAGAAAATTGAAAGGAAAATATGGGTTTAAAAGATTTCTGAGAGATGGGTATGGAACAGCACTGGAGGACAAAACGCGACGTTATTATAAACCAGCAGAAATTAAGGTAAAAGCATATGTGGCCTATGTAAGGACAAACGAACAACAAAAAAACAACAGAAAACTTGCACCAAAACAAAATCCCCTTCCCCATCATCCCCCCCCCAAAAAAGAAAAGAAATAGTAAACCAAACCAGACACACCCACCAGTATTTGCAGTTAGAATTGCACAGTGATGCCTAATTGCTTCAAGTGAAAGGAGGTGCATTTTGTAGTTTGTCATGTGCAGTTTTGAGAGAGTGCTAAGTCAGCAAGTTGGTTGTTGATTGTTTTGTAGTGAATGTGCTTCCATGTGCATTTAGGGTACAGCTGATTTCACATAAATAAGGAAATTATTTATTATTTTAATTTCACGGCTGCCTACAGCCTGAGTGTATAGAAAACAATGCTGCTTTTGACCACAATATTTATCAGTAAAGGTTATCTAAATCAAAATTTACGTTTCTTTCCTCCCCAGTAGTTTCTGGAAAAGAAAGCATAGATTATATAAAAATATATAAAAATATATAGATTATATAAAAATTCTGCTTGAGTATGAGGCAGAGGACAGTTAAAGTGCCCATGAATTAAGAAGCTGTAACCTAAATGAGAAGCTGATGTCTTTGAAAAATATTTTGTTGCTTTGTAATTTTTTTTTTGTTTGTATTTTGTTGCTTTGAAATTATTCAATGGGATACTCAAATATATTTCTAAAAAAAAACCAAAAAAAAAGAGATTAAATGTCTGATTAATTTTTATTCTTTTCAGCTTTTTGATGGCATTGAGTGTGAATTCCCTCTGTTTTTTATTTTCATGATAATTGATGGTAAGTATAGCTTTACATTCTTGTTCTTTAAAGGCATTTGAGAGATGAGCCCTTAGTGGAAAGGTACAAAATGATTGTCCTGTCCTGCCAAAATAAATTGTAATGCAGTGACACTAAATATCTCAGCGGTGTATTAAGTTACTGAATATCTAGGTAACTCCTGAGAACTGGATTTTGTTACATGTGTAATGGTGGGACAGTGCTTCGTTCAGTAAGGAAGGAGAGTGTCCTGTAAATTATAGCCCCTAATCCCTCGGTTTTTTCACATCAGCAAAATTTCTTTCATCATTTACTTTTTTAAAGATTAGCAGAGCATGGTCAAGTAACTATATATGTACTTGTCTTTTCTCTTGTAAGTCAAACTAATTAGTCTTCAACTTTCCTGGTTTCTCAATGACAGCCTTTTAGGTTTTCTTAGACATGGAGAGTTAAAACAGTTCTGGTAGTAGGTATTACTGAATTACTGAATTGATTATGCATTTTTTAATAGTACTAAGTAGTAGTATTATATTAGTATTATGTAATTATATTGGTGTTGTTATTATATAGTAATATTATTATAATAGTATTGTTTTATTCTTCATGGATGATGATTGTTACTATCCAACTGTTGTCTAGATGATTCTTGATATCAAAGCAATTGTATTATCACATAAGTGTTATCTTATCATCCCCTATAGCATCAGCCAATAAGATTAAATTACAGATATTCAGAATATCGTATTTTCAGAAAACTTGAGCATGTTCTGGCTGTGCTCAAGTGTTTTGAAATAGTTCAGCAGCATGTCACTTAACAGTCTTTTCTGTGTGCAAACTTTTACTGTGTTTGTTTCTTGTAACAAGTGATTTCATTTCCTATATATATACATATATATATATATACTTGGGAAGATTTTAAAATGTCATGAACAAAACTTGTGAAGCTTTGGTTTTTAATAGAGCGTTGAAGACCTACGAAATGAAATCTGTATACAGTAGTCAAATTCCAGTTTTCTATTGCAGTCTGTCTTTTCAGTAGAAATGTTCGTTGGCTTTTCTTGAAATAACAAAAGGTAATTTCTTGTGAATTGTATGTAACAATATACATATATGTAAAAAACCCACAAAAACAAACAAAGTATCTCAAAACTTAAAAATGAACAACAAAGTTATCTAAACATCATATACATAAATGCATCTGTGCATATACAGATAAATATATATCAGATACACCTAAACTTATCTAACAAAAAACATATCTAAACTTTTTTTGTAATAAAGGTGGTCTGGTATATTTGTTCTCAGTGGGTTAGTTTCTTATTTTCTTTTGTCTTGTTTTTGTATTTCAGAGTTCACCCACAAGAATTCAAAAAAGCTGGTTTTTCTTCTTGGGTTTTTTGGGGGAATTTTTTTTCCCCTCGTTGGGATTTCTCTCCAAAGGAAATGATTAGGACTCTCTTGGTAGCAGCTATGCATTTATAGCTGTGGGAATGGATTAAACTAAATCAACATGACTTTTTTTGATAAGACATATTTCAATAGCATTTTGGAAATTTCAGATTGAATGTAGAGGATTATGGTAGCATTCTAGGATAATGTACGGAGGGAAACTTAGCTATTTATAATAATATGGAAGAATATGGTAATTGCAAAGGAAAACTGGAAAGAAATGAAAGGTAGAATCATAGAATGGTGTGGGTTGGGACTGCAATGAAGAGGTTTCATCTAAGTTGTTCCCCTTTCAGTGTTAAATGTTCTATTTTAAAATGTCAGTGTGACTTGTCAGGCTCATCCATGTTTTGCTTGAACAGAAATGCTTTCAGTATTTTTCATACATCTTTTCATAGAACTTCTGATGAACTGAACACTGATGATGTTCATCAGATTTGTTTTGGAATCACTTAAGTTCTGGTAGAAAAACATTTAAGATATTGGTACTGCCAAATGTAACAGTTTCTTCCCCAAAACATTATCACAAAGAGTTGTCTATTCTGTTCAATATATCAAGGTGTGTCAGCTGTTCTGAACCTCTATGATGTGAAGATAAAATAGCTATTAGCTTATCAGTGTAAACACTCCATCTAAAAGTCTTTGGAGGGAAATTGTTCCATTAACTACTTCAGATTCCTTTTAGAATCATAGAAGCATAGAATAGTTAGGGTTGGAAAGGACCTTAAGATCATCAAGTTCCAGCCCCCCTGCCATGGGCAGGGACACCTCACACTAAACCATCTCACCCAAGGCCTTGTTCAACCTGGCCTTGAACACTGCCAGGGATGGAGCATTCACAACCTCCCTGGGCAGCCCATTCCAGTGCCTCACCATCCGCACTTCTAGCTAACCTGCACTTTCTCCACTTCACTTTAAGGCCATCACCCCTTGTCCTATCGCTACCGTCCCTAATCAGGAGTCCCTCCCCAGCATCCCTATAGGCCCCCTTCAGGTACTTTGGAGGCTGCTATGAGGTCTCCATGCAGCCTTCTCCAGGATGAACAGCCCCAACTTTCTCAGCCTATCTTCATACAGGAGGTGCTCCGGTCCCCTGATCATCCTCGTGGCCCTCCTCTGGACTTGTTCCAACAGATCCATGTCCTTTTTATGTTGAGGACACCAGAACTGCACACAATACTCATGGTGAGGTCTCACGAGAGCAGAATAGAGGGGCAGGATCACCTCCTTCGACCTGCTGTCACGCTCCTTTTGATGCAGCCCAGAATGCGGTTGGCTTTCTGGGCTGCAAGCGCACACTGCCAGCTTATGTTCATTTTCTTATTCATTTTTGTATTTATTCATGAGGATTTCTAGGCAGCTCACTCCTAGGTCAGTTTTCATCTCTGTCTTAAAGATTTAGAACCAGCCTGTTTGTCACCACACCGGCACACAAGTTCTGCTTCTTCATTCTGCTATAGTTAAGGAGGTTATTTGCAGCTTGTTGGGCTGGTTGTCTGTGTCCTGTTCCTGACCCTCTGTAAGTTCACAGCTTTACTACCCTATGTAACTTGCCATCAATTTCAGTTTAAGCTAATAAATAATGTGATTGACTCATGATCCTTGTGAGATTTAGCTACAGTAGTCTAACTGAGGATCTACAGTTTAGTCTTTTACTTTCCATGAATTACTTAGTGTGCAGGCACTACCCCATTGAAAAATAGACACAAGAGTTTTCTTCTCTTATGAACATTAAGCTGATGGAAAAGTTCTTTCTTCCATTAAATCAATTCTTTCTTTCTGTTATTTTTAGGAGTTTTTAGAGGAAATCCTGCACAAGTAAAGGAGTATCAGGATCTTCTGGATCCTTTGCTTCAACATACATGTGAAGGTATTATCTGATAATCATTCTTCTGAAACACAGTAGCTTTTTATGAATCTTAAATTATTAAAATATTGAGATTTCTATTAATGGATACTGCAGTCAGAGCAAAGGAGAAGTGTTTCCTGATGATAAAAATACTAGCAGTGAAATAACCTCTTTCATGTAGGTACCTTGTATCATAAAGTGTGATAATAAAAGTAATGCTATAGGGGAAAATGCTTTTGATATATGTGAGATTGACATATATATTATGTACATTACATTATACAAATGATTCTTATAAAATACAAGATTTACACTGTATCCCATCTTTCCTGCCCTCTTTCACCTATTCTTCATTATGTACAAAGTTCACTTTGACTTTGCAGGAAAAAACTAACTACCAACTGTCAGGTTGTTTCAATGTTCCACCTGGATACAGCTGAGAATTACTCATGTCATTCATTGTCACTTAAATTCACAAGACTTAAAAAATAATTTGGTGTGTGCATATGAAATTGTTTCTGGCTCAGAGCAGTGAAAGTGGCAATGTGTTAATTTTAATACAAATGTTCTCTTAAATTGTGCGCTCCAGAATTTTGGTGGAACTGCAGACAAGGCTATTGGTGGCCTACAGGCACATCCATCCAAAATTCTGTTGAAATAAAAGAACAGAAACAAGAGAAAGGCCGTAAGTTTGAGTGGGAGGGGAAAAAAAATGGCCTGAGAACAGGACAAGCTTCAATATACCGACGATCCAATTTTAGATCTCAGCATCTTTAGTCACTTGTTCTTGACATCTGTGCTACAGTTACAGAAGTAGATGCAGAATATTTTAGTCTGACTTGTTCTTTAAACCTAGACTGTCTTGAAGTGAACTAGTTTCTGTAATTTTGTTGCCAAATTTTTATTGCATAGGAAATACTCTGACATTGCTGATAATTTCTTTTTTCTAATTATTAATGGATGTGTGAAGTTCTATGGACACTAAATTAATCTTGTGGTTCCTCTTGTTGAATATCATCATGAGTATCTCATATCAGAATTTCTGGGTGTGTTTTGATACCTCACTCATTTGAATATTCCATCTCTGGGACCTTTCAGTTTTCAATTTTTTTCAGCTTCTTGACAGTTTGGGGTTTTTTTTTTGTCTAATCAAATAGACACTACAACATTCTCTTCATGATATGTTCTTTATCCAGATAAATTCAAAATTTTGCAAAAAGCATATTAATTTGTTTTTGTATTGCATATAATTAGGTCAGTCAATTGTAATTATATTCCAAAATTCGTAAGTCTTGTCCACTTAAAAAATGTTGAAGCAGAGGTTGTTGATCCACAATAATCAGTAATAGCTGTGGTGTAACTCTAGATGCAAGATACGCTGCCTTCCTATGAAGAATTTACGCCATTTTGTTTCATAATGCTTCAAAACGAAAATCCTCATTTTAACTTGTTTTTCTGTACATCCAAAAAATTATAAATTTCATGTAATTAAATGGTTGACTACTTTTGGCCAAGATTTTAGCTTTAAAATTTATTGGATATTGAGCTGCTGGTAAGCGTGGGGAAAAACACCCTAACTGTTTCACCGTGATGCATTTTTCATTTGTTTCGGTTATGGTTTGTTACTTGTACTGCAGTTTGCTTTATTGTTTTTCTTCTTGCACAGTAAAGTGCTACACAGATAGCGTGTGCGTTCTGGGGAGGAATTATGTTGTTTGTTGGGTTGGGGTTGTTGTTTTGTGGGGGTGTTTGTTGGTGTGTGTTGTGGGGTGGTTTTGGTTTGTGTTGGGTTTTTTTGTTTTTGTTTAAGTTTTAACCCATTATCCCTTGTCCTACCACTACAGTCCCTAATGAAGAGTCCCTCCCCAGCATCCCTGTATGCCCCCTTCAGATACTTAGAAGGCTGCTCTGAGGTCTCCACGCAGCCTTCTCTTCTCCAGGCTGAACAGCCCCAACTTTCTCAGCCGATCTTCATACTGGAGGTGCTCCAGTCCCCTGACCATCCTCGTGGCCCTCCTCTGGACTTGTTCCAACAGATCCATGTCCTTTTTTATGTGGAAATGTTCAGTAAACAAATAAGTAGTTTATTATTACTCTGGGTTTCCCACGGTGATTAAGGTTTTGCAAGATAACAGTGAATGGCAGCAGTCATTTCTGTTCAGTCAGATTGTTGCTAGGATACGAATTTTCCTGGTTTTCAATCCACTTTAGCTTTATTATGAAGCTACAAACAAATAATGAGGGAAGTGGAATTTATTTGCTTACTTTACTTATTTTAAAACTCCATAGGGTGTCCTGTTGTACCCAAGTATTACTATGTGCCAGCTGATTTCGTTGAACTGGAGAAGAAGAACCCTGGCAGTCAGAAACGGTTTCCCAGTAACAGTGGATGTGACGGAAAATTTTTCTTGTGGGGACAGGCAGTTTACATCATTGCAAAACTCCTGGGTAAGAGGCTGAGGAAATTCTATCAGGTTTTAACTTACCCCCAAATGAAGGGTATTTATTTTGTTGATGTATTTCTTGAATCTGAACAAATATACATTGGCTTGCGTTTCGATTGGACTGTGGGTGGCATGGTTTAGGTACTCTGTTTTGGTATGTATCTGACAGGCAAAAATTGCTTTTTATTCTTTATGTTAAAAGCACAGTATGCTGCATGCAGCATAGTGTGAAGCTTACTGGAATATTTCAGAATACTTACATCTTCTAAACATATGTTTCTTTTCTGCTGTTTCTTTTCCTGGCTTTCTCTCTTATTTCTTCTTCATGGCAAAAATACATTGACACTGGATTAACTGTGTCAGCTGCCCCTGTACAGTGATGTTTGTAGATGATCTGTAGCATTTAATTAAAATTTACTGGTTTAAGCAACACACGTTTAAATTTTGAATAACTTGTCCTTGTTACAGTCTCAGGAAAAGTTGATGTTATCTTCAGTCTCCGTTATTTTTACCTTTTGGAAGAAACTAGATGAGCAGCATGTGAAAGTGCATTTCAAAGTTGGGTCGTTGAAAACTGTTATAATGAATTTCAGTCACAAATGAACTTGTGATCTTTCTTGAGAGAATTCGAAGGCTAATGCAAAAGCAGTTGTTAAGCTTAGAAAGTCTTCACAGTTAAGATTTTCTTCTTCTAAGTATTTCTTTTAGGGAGAAAGATATATTCCTTTATTTTAATGTGGTCAACGTTTACCTAGTAATCAGTAGATTGAGTTATAAAATTTTTTTTCTGTGAACACTATGAAGGGAAACAGGCTGTTGGTAGTAAAAATGAGAAACACTGAAGGGGACTTTAAAATGCAAGACTTGACAAGAGGTGTATCTTCAGGTATGGAACTCTGGTCTGTTTGGTGCTCCACCTGTTTTGTTTCATTGTATTCCTTGCATAATTCCTTTTTTAGTCAACACTGTAAAGTAAATGCAGGGAGTCTCACCTTTAACAGAAAAAAAATTAATTTAACTTTTTAGTATTAGCCAAGTAATCCTCAAATGTGTGTGCTTATATCAAATACTGTAGTAGTTCTGCTAGTATTCCTCTTACAGTAACATTTGTGTAGTTCTGTGCCTGCAAAAGACTGGTTAAATAACTTGTATTTATTGTTTGCTAAGTGCTGTTTGAGTAACATAACTTTCTTCTGGTTTGTTTCAGTTCTTTCCTTTGTTGAACAATGTTGCACGCTTTTGTCATTGCAGTAAATCTCTTTTTGAATTATTCTCATTACTAACTGTTTCCTTTATTGTTTAAAAACTTTCCCTCCACTGTATTCACTACCTCTTATTCCTCCCTTCCTTTTTTTCAAAATATTTTTTTTCTTTTGTCTTTGCAAATAGGGTCTGGAAGCTTCATCACAGACCTAAATCTGTTTGGCAGTAATTCAGATAAACTTTGAATTACTGGCAAAATTTATCCATACTAATTTATAATTGGTGCATTTAACTTTGCGTTTTTCTGGGTGAAAACCTACCTCAGTGGCAATCTTGTCCTTAGTGAAAGAGTTCATGTGTGTTGCTTTGCTTGTTGGTGCTTTCTAATTAAATGGAAGACTGACTTCAAACACTTTGATCTCTGGAGAAGTACTGGTTTCCCATTTAATCATCCACTTCAGAAACTGCTGTTGCCTCCAGGGAAATGGTTAATTTGTTTTGCTCAGCCTCCTTACCTTTATTGGAGTACTTCTTCTTCTTGTTGTTGTCCCTCCGTCCCTCCCTCCGAGCAGGTTAAAATAATGCAGTTCTAGAGTTGTCGGGGTTGTATTCTTCCATGTAAAAAAACTCTGTGTAGAAAGTGCTAGGTTTCAAAAATACTTAATTGGGTTTTTTCTATATTTCTTCTTGAGATACCATATTGAGAGTTGTCTTTGATATCCCTCGTCCCATTCCACATTGTTATGAGACTGCTTTGAGATAAAAGGCTAACTGGTTTTCTTCAAAGCTAAACAATTTTTGATGGTAACCATTAAGTTTCATGTTAAAACTCCAGAATAATTCCACAGTTGTGGATTTGAGGGCTTTTTATGCGACTTGTGTACTTTGGAGTCTGTTATCTGCGTATATTCTTTTAGCACATCTCTGTAAAAAAATAAAGGATTGTTTTTATTTACTACAGTATTAAAGTTAGCTGTAGTAAGAATGATGCTTAAGTAATTAGTCCTAAAATTAACATAATTTTTCACAATGTTCTTTTGATATGTAAATTATTGATCTAAAACAAAGATTATAGCAGCAGAACTGACTATGTAAGATACATTTGTATGCCTCCTTCGCAAAAGCTGCAGGGAAGTACTCACATCATTCTGTATTTTTATTATTATTTCCTTTCAGCTGACAAATTAATAAGTCCTAAAGATATTGACCCTATTGGACGTTATGTAGCTCCACAAGATCAGCGGAATGTTAGCATGAGATTTTCAAATCAGGTAAGCATAAGCTTAAAATTAAAACATTTTTACTGAAAAAATGTGACCTTTGTGTTACTCATGGTCTTCTAACGTTACAGTTAAAGTGCTAGGAAAATTTTAAATATATGTCTATCGTAGTTGATGGATGATCTATTGCTTTTAAAAGGAAGATTATAACATTGCAGTTTTTGCCTTTAAATTAAATGGTGCAATCAAAACGATACATAAAATTCAAGTTTAAGTAGCTGCTAATAGGTAATGTGTGTTTCTTTGGGTTAAGATATGTCAGGGAAGCAAGAATGAGCCTCATTTTTTGTTCTTTCAAATTACCACTTCAATGTATTCATATTTTTTTCATTTAAAGCTCCTAAGAGGTGCAAGGATGAGGTTCTTTTTTGGTGTGCATGGTGTATAAAGATGCTTCTGATTTTGCCTTAAATGCGCAGTGAGTCTGAGTGCCCAAAGACCGGAAATGCTTGAAACAGTGTAATTCAAGTCTGCAGCAGATAGGGTAACAATACAGAAACGTGGTCTATATGTAGGAACTTTTATTAAAAAGGTAAGAACTTTATGTACAGCAACATGTAGCTAAGAGATGTTTTCAGTCATTTATTTCTTGGTATAAGGAATATATATTTGGTAAGTTCATTGTTCAGCATTGTGAATATGTTATTGAAGTGTAAAATACTTACCCTAAGATTTATTCCAAGCATTTATCCTAAGATTTATTCCAAGATCAGAAATGAAGAATGTTTTTCATGTTTGATCCAAATGCGGCTTAAAATGCCTGCTTCAACACTATGTCCTGTCACCGAGGTGTCTCATTCATAATGAGACTTTCATTGTTCACAGTGCTCTCTTCTGCCATGTTATTATGAGGTAATGAAAGCTCAGTGACTTCATTTCTTCCCAGTTTCCTTCTTTGTTCTTACATCATGGGATGATGAACACTACAGACCGTGAGAGGTGCTGCATTCACATGCCCTTTAAGGAGTGCCAGTAGAAGCCTATAGCAAATCAGAGCTGTGTGCGGCACATCCAACTTCTTTGTTTTTTCTTCTTTGATTCTTGAAACCAGTAATTTTTAATACACCACAGATGAACACTTCGAAGAAAATGCTGGCTTGTTTAAAGACACTTCATGACTTACCAGGAATTCTTATAGCAGAAAAGCATTTTTACTTTACTACTTTTTTTATACCTTTTTTTTTTTTAATACTTTTACTATTCTGGGGGATACCTGTTACATGATAGGGACTTTCCAGATCTTCAGAGAGAAATAGCCTCTGCCCTGGGAGCTTCCTGGAAGAGATTATAAATAATACAATAATAATTTATTTTCTCATAATTTACTCCTTGGTGGCCACATTGTGGGTCAGTAAAGAACTTAGTAAAATGCAGTTACCTGATAAAATTCAGCAATACAATAGGGGCTTTAAAAGCTCAACAGTGTTGAAAGAATAAAAAATAACTTAAGCAGCTTTGTTTTGATGTTTTGCTTCATCTGCAAATGATGAAAAAAAAGAAAAAGCTTTGTCACTGTTAAAAGGGAGATCAGACTAGATGGTTTGTCACTGTCAAGTGGCTATACATTCCTCACTTTTAAGTGCTCAACAGTTGTCTAGAATTATTTCAAAGAGCAGTTGAGCTTTACTCAGACAGCTCGGCTGAGCTGATGGTTGTTAATCTTTACCTTTAAAGGATGCCTTAGCTGCTGAAATTTGCTGAAGCTTTGGCAGAAATTTTCATCTGTGGGACCACTGATATTTTCGTTGTTATCAGAATAGGGGAAAGAGAAGGACCTTCCCAGGGTTATCCTTGAGCGTAATCTGGTGGGCAAGACTGAAGTTATAAAGTTTGAAAGCTAGAAATCAAGAAAGGATAAGTTTATTTTTCCTTTTTTTTTTTTTTTTTTCCTCCCTTTAAACCTAAAAATCTTCATAGAAATCTGACTTAGAGCAATTCGGCAATTCCTGTAGTTGTACATTTTCTTTTCTAAGCAAGAGGTGATGAGATGGATTGTCTGTTGTTCAGTAGCTTACAGGTAAGTAAATGGAGAAGCTCTGGAATCACTTGAGTCTGCTTACACCTCTCTGATTCCAAGTGATGATACTTCTTTGCTATAGATGGCTGTGCTTTTCTTTGACATGTAAATGATAAAACTATCCCAAGATACTGCATGTGCTTATGATGTGGGTGAGAACAAAGAGAGGCATTTTGGAATCAGTGGGAATTCCAGCTAACTGTGGCATCAAGCCTTTGTGCTTGTAGCCTCTGAGCAGCAGTGTGGAACTTGTGTCAAGTGTGATTGGTGTCCATGTGCTGCTAACCAGGTGGTTGTGGAATTTCACTGGGATTGCTGCTGCTGAAACAGGTGCTGGTCTATCTTGTGTGGTTTTATTATCACGTTAGGATTGGAGCAAAATACTTGTAGATACATATGTTTGTTCCAGTTTTGTCATCATTAAGAAAAGATTAAAGATGAAAGGTAGATGCACAGGTATGTCAAGGTGAGGGAGTTGTGCTTTGTCAGCAAAAGTCTTGTAGTTAAAGTCAGCAAATTGAAGTTTCAGCTGAGAGTGTTGACCTTGCCTTATTTTAATCCACATTTTAGATTTGGTGAAGCAGTTTGAATGTTTGATGATGCTGTTTTATCAAACAGCTAATTTATGCAGGATCAGTACTTAGTATTTGCCTTAAAGTGCTAGAGAAATGACTTAAATATGAAACCACATCTTAATTATGCTTTTGGAAATCAAAAGTATTTTCTTCTCTTTAATGATGTCTTCTCTTTTCCATACAGCTAAAGAAATATTTGATTAAGTGGAACAGAAAAGTATTTCCACTTTTAATAAATTTCATTACTGTAAGGAATAAACAAGAGTATGTAAGCATTTCAGATGCCTGTATATAAATTTTGTTGAGATGCGCTGTTTTAGAAGGTGAGGTACCAAAAAGAAGGCTTTTTATATTTTTATTTGAAGCCTTGTGCTGAGGAAGTATTTCTTGAGGAAATGTATCTTCCATGAAGTCATATTTTCATATTTTGGTTGCATTGGGTATAATCCCTATAAACACTTACAATTGAAAAACATGATTTATTTGGTTTATTTGTGTCTACAATGTAACTACAAAATGTGTCTGATGCCCTCATAATGGTATAGATTTATGTAAGCAATGGAAAATATTTTTAATATTCCAACCCTAGTTTTGTAGTTTTGAAGCAGTGGTGGAGAATATACTTCTCTGCTAAATTGTTGGGGTTTGGATTTTTTTTTTTTTAGTATATAGCAAATGTTGCATATCACTATCATTACTGAAAAGGGCAGCATTTTCATGAGTATTATATCTGTTATTTTGATCTGTCTTTCTCTAGACAGCTACTTGCGATCTGCCAGGCCTTGGCATGTTACATGACAGTGAAAGTAACTTTCTGTGTAAGGTTACAATCCTGCTGTTGCACATAAATTATAGTTAATATCTTTCCAAATACTCTTACAAGTTTAGCTAGTTTTCACACAGATTTTGTGGTGTGCCCATTATGCTGGACATGCATTTGCTTAGTTAAAGTCCGTGTTAGAACCACCACTTACGGGCTGCTATGAACAAGTCATGTCACTGCTGTCTCTGGGTGTGAGAGACTTTGTGCTGGTATCTGAGAAGGACATGCCTCAGTGGAGGTGCAAATACACAGATTTATGTTCAGTTTACACCCTGTGGTTACACCATCCCACTCAGTGCATCATTAATCCAGTGGTAATTCACTTGAAGACCACTAGACAAGTTAGATCACAGGATGTCTGCTGATCAGTCCAGTCTTGGAGGAGGCACTCATGGGTTCTGGGGTGTTCTTTGCTTTTATCTTATAAACACAGTGCTCTGATTATGGTAGAGAATTGGTTTGAGTTTGTATAAATGCAACTGGTAGCATGATTTCCTGATTATGAGACAGACCATCTTTTAATGTCACTTGAACTTATGACTTCTTTATTTGTTCTTTTCGTGCATGTACTTCTATCATAAATTTATTTCATGTGGCAAAAACTTCAAAATTTTTAGTGGAAACGTAGTGCTGATAGACTTTTGAGAAAACGTGATCACAAATTTCTCCTGCAAATCTGTGAGGTGGCAGAGAAGAAATGAACAAGGAGTAACACAGGCATCTAATTTTTTAGCTGGTGATACATGCTGCCAGTGAAAAGAAAGGTGACTAGCCATTTCCATACTCAGGGAGTCAAGTCAGTTATTTCTCCCAACATGCTGAATTCATTCCTGTTAGCATGGTTTCCTGATGTAAAATACTAGCTAGTATTCATTTCAAACATGAAGTATGTGTATAACAGACAATGCAAGGAAATGCTGTTATCTCCTGTAAAATGTAATATACCTCTCATATAACTGTAAAGAGAGGTTGTCTGATCAAAATATTTCAGAATAAAGGGTTGAAATAATCAGTTCATTATTTTAAAGTGGGTATTATTGGTTACCCAGATAGCTGAATTCTTTCACTCTTTCAAAAATGTGTATTGAAACATTGTCATATCAGGCATTTTTCTTAACATGTCGGGGTGGTGTTTTTTAATTAAAAAAAGCCAAACAGGGCAAGTGATTACTAGAAACCTATTTATGATTAATTCTCCAAAACGCATCTTACAAAGTATTATTGACAGGACCAGTTTCCCATGATTTTGAGATGTACAGGTTTCACTCCCATGTTGCTCTTCCAATATGTTTGCATAGTAAGAAAAAACACTGCAGTGATATCTGGCATACTAGTGAATTGTTGAAATAGACATTGTCCCTACTCATGCTATATCTAATTAAATGGATAGCTAGCAATGTTAATAAATACTTTTCATTATTTTCTAGGGTCCTTTAGAGAATGATTTGGTAGTACATGTGGCCTTGATAGCAGAAAGTCAGCGGTATGTATTTACTTTTATTATGAATGTATGCATTAGGGAAGTGTTCAACAACAGACATCTTAAATTAGCTAAAGGTACTCCAGGAAGCGTACAGCTACTTCTGTATCTGCTGCCAAGATAGTTGTTAAAACTATGCCTGTTCTGTGATTTGTCATTAAATCTATTATTTCATTTGTAGCCTACAGGTTTTTCTCAACACCTATGGAATCCAAACTCAGACTCCCCAACAGGTGGAACCAATTCAGATATGGGCTCAGAAAGAACTTGTCAAAGTAAGAAATCTGTATTTAAAATTATTTTTCTGTCTATACATTCCTTTCATAACAATAGCGATTTATATCAAGCAATTAGGCTTGTATGTCCTGAAGCACGTTGCTTAAGGTTTTGTGTTACTTCTAACTCTCTTGTAAGACATGCTGACCCTGGTCAATCATACATGCCTCTTTAGAGTCTCAATGAATCATGGATGTCCAGATTGTCTATATTATCTGAATAGGCTTATGACCTGAGCCACTTTCAACAAATAGGGAATAAATAGTAGAATTTTGATAATAGCACAGTAGATGACGTGAATTGTGATGGAGAAACGAGTAAATGAGCAATAGTTAAAGAAATGGAATAAGGCAGTAGGCATAAAAGATCAGATACTTTCATAGTGTAGATCCTGTAACAGGCATTTTACAGTCTTCTGTAACTGTTTTTTAGAAGTCCCTTGAGTTGACTATATCCAGTAAGTTTGGTGTTTAAACCCTTTCTCATTTACCCCTTTAACTCAGCACATTTAAAGAACTCTGGTCAGAAATTACTTGGATGAAGGAAGTCTTCAGAATCTCCTTTGTCCTCTGCAAAGGCTGTGGGTTTTCCTTTCTCTATACAGGCAAGTGCCCTCCTACCAGAGTGCTATACCCCTTCACTAGAAAGGCTGGCCCTGGTAGCCTTGTCTGTACTGGGCCTCACAGGTGATGCTGGCTTAGATGCATCTGCTCAGGTGACTATCAAGGCCAGGTGAAACCAGCAGGGGAAGGTAAAGTCCTAGAAGGCAGCAGAGGCCAGAGAATTCTGACTGATACTCAAGGATCACCTGCGGCAAGCTCAGGAGCGATGCATCCTGACAAAATGAAATGGGGCAAGAACGCCAGGAGGTCTTCATGGATACACACGGTGCTCCTGAGCAAACTCGGAAGAAAGAAGGTTATAGAAGGTGGAAGGGAGGACACACCCTGGGAAGGATTACAGGAACATTGTCCAGGAAGCTCAGGTCAGGAAAGCTTATGACCCAGTTAGAATTCAGTCTGGCCACGGATGTCAAGGGTAACAGGAAGGGCTTCTAAAGGTATGTACCAACAAATGAAAGAGAAGGATAATGTGGATCCTCTCTGGAAGGAAATGAAAGACATGGCTACCCTGCATTTGGAGAAGGATGAGGTTCTTAGTGACTTCTTTGCCTCAGTCTTCCGCAGCAAGTGCTCTAGCCATGTCACTCAAGTCCTGGAAGACAAATGCAGGGACTGGGAGAATGAAAACAATAAGCACACTCTAGCTGAGGAGCAGGGTCAAGCTCTTCCATTGAACCAGAATGTGTACAAACCCATGGGACCTGATGAAATCCATCCATGGGTCCCGAAGGAGCTAGTAGATCAAGTTACTAAGCTGCTGTCCATCATATTTGAAAAATCATGTCAGAGTTCCCAATGACTGGAAAAATGGAAATAAAACCCCCATTTTCAAGAAGGGGAAAATGGAAGACCTTGGAAACTCCAGACCTGTCAGTCTCACAGCTGTGCGTGGCAAAATCATGGAGCAGATTCTCCTGGAAAGCATGCAAAAGCACATGAAAAAGAGCAAGGTGGTTGATGACAGCCAACATGGCTTCACTAAGGGGAAATCTTGTCTGACCAATTTGATGGCCTTCCATGATGGGGCTACAGAACTGATGGGTAGGAGCAGAGCAGTTGACATCATCTACCTGGACTTGTGCAAAGCATTCAAAACTGTCCTGCATTACATCCTTGTCTGTAAATTGGAGAGACATAAATTTGTTGGATGGACCAATCAGTGGATAAAGAATTGGCTGGATGGCTGCAGACAGAGTTGTAGTCAATGGCTCAGTGTCAACGTGGAGACCAGTGACGAGTGGTGTCACTAGTCACTCGGACCAGTGTTGGGACCGATCCTGTTCAGCATCTTTGTTGGTGACATGGACAGTGGGATTGAGTGCACCATCAGCAAGTTTGCTGATAACACTGAGCTGCGTGGTGTGGTCAACACGCAGGAGGGAAGGAATCCAGAGGGACCTTGACACGTTTTGAGAGGTGGGCCAATGACAGCCTCATTAGGTTCAACAAAGCAAACTGTAAGGTCCTACACCTGGGTTGGGGCAGTCCCAGGCACAGCTACAGGCTAGGTGAAGTGATTCAGAGCAGCCCTGAGGAGAAGGACTTGGGGGTGTTGGTCCACGAGAAACTGAACGTGAGCAGGCTTCAGAGTGCACTTGCAGCCCAGAAACCAACTGTGTGCTGTGCTGCATCAAAAGAAGAATGGCCAGCAGGTTGAAGGAGGTGATCCTGCCTCTCTACTCTGCTCTTGTGAGACCTCACTTGGAGTACACCGTGCAGTTCTAGTGTCCCCAACATAAGAAGGACATAAAACTGTTGGAGATCTTCCAGAGGAGGGCCATGAGGATGATAAGGGGGCTTAGAGTACCTCACATATGAAGGCTGGCTAAGAAGGTTGGGGCTGTTCAATCTGGAGAAGAGAAGGCTACGTGGAGACCTTATAGCAGCCTTCCAGTATCTGAAGGGGGCCCTACAAGGGTGCTGGAAAGAAACTCTTCATCAGGGACTGTAGTGGTAGGACAGGGAGTAATGGGTTTAAACATAAAACTGGGGAATTCAGGTTAGCTATTAGGAAGTTCTTTACTGTGAGGGTGGTGAGGCCCTGGCACAGATTGCCCAAAGAAGTTGTGAATGCTCCATCACTGGCACTATTCAAGGCCAAGTTGGACAGAGCCTTGAGTGACATGGTCTAGTGTGAGGTGTCCATGCCCATGGCAGAAGGATTGGAACTAGATGATCTTAAGGTCCTTTTCAACCCAAACCATTCTATTATTCTATGAATGGCAGCTACAGGCTACTTCAGCATCCTCTTCTTGTTCAGTCTTATTCAGTGCTCTCTATATGAAAGCACTCTGCTACACTGAATAGGTGCTTCAGGCTGTCCACAACTGTTTGTCCTGGAAATACATATAAAAGACGATGACAGATGCTGCTCTAAACAATAAATGCATTGATCAACATTTGTAGGTAAACTTGCCACAAACCCTAATAAATATCTGTATGATTACTAGATTCTGATTTACTTCTGTCTCTCATACACCTGTACCCTGCCTCTGAAAAATTCTTGAAAATAGTCCCTCTATGCACAAACAAGCCTCAATGAGCTGCAGGAAGCTGGCAGACCAGTAAGCTGGTGCAGAATCATGGGAGTGCACCTGATGTATTTCATGCTTCACCACTGAAGTTCCATTGTGAATCAGGTACATAAAGCTTCTGTCTAACTTGGAATTATGCAAATTCTCTCAAACAAGAGTGACAAATTCTGAATGTTTGGGGGCAGTATAATGAATGTGTTTAGCTTATCAATCCTGAAGTTCCAGACTCTCTGTGTTTCTCTTCTTCTGGTATCAGGATCTTATGGCTGATGCTATTATCCATATCAGAAATCTGTAGGACCCAGAAAAAAGCAAAATCAAAACCAGAGAAGACAGCAACATATTTCAGACTTTGTCAGTTTGTGAGGATAACTGATGTACCAAGACTTTGCTGGCTTATTTAGAAAAGTGCTTGCCCCAAATACAGACTTCCACTAACCTCTGAGTGGTAGTTAAACAAAGAGGAAATAAACACTCTTGTATACATTCAGATGTCTTCATTTCTTGACCCGGTTTTGCTCATTAGTCTTGATAATTATTTCAAAATGGATTCTCTGTCTTATTCTGAAATTTTGTACCTGAAATTCTGGTTTAGCAAATAGATACTCCATAAATTTACTGTTGAAATATGTATTGTTTCTCTCAGTCATCCATCATTTCTTTGGTCTCCCTGACAGAAGGATGAGACCTGCATTAAGTTTTATTGTTATCAGTTACATTCCTAGCTGTGACAACTTGTGTGTCAGGAATTGTTTTTCAAAAGCTGGTGAGACATAGATTCATAGAATCATAGACTAGTTAGGGTTGGAAAGGACCTTAACATCAAGTTCCAACCCCCCTGCCATGAGCAGGGACACCTCGCTCTAAACCATATCACCCAAGGCCTCATCCAACCTGGCCTTGAACACTGCCAGGGATGGAGCATTCGCAACCTCCCTGGGCAGCCTATTCCAGTGCCTCACCACCCTAGCAGGAAAGAAATTCCTCCTTATATCCAATCTAAACTTCCCCTGTTTAAGTTTTAACCCATTACCCCTTGTCCTATCACTACAGTCCCTAATGAAGAGTCCCTCCCCAGCATCCCTATAGGCCCCCTTCAGATACTGGAAGGCTGCTATGAGGTCTCCACGCAGCCTTCTCTTCTCCAGGCTGAACAGTCCAAATTTTCTCAGCTGATCTTCATATGGGAGGTGCTCCGGTCCCCTGATCATTCTCGTGGCCCTCCTCTGGACTTGTTCCAACAGATCCATGTCCTTTTTATGTTGAGGACACTAGAACTGTACGCAATACTCCCAAGTGAGGTCTCACGAGAGCAGAATAGAGGGGCAAGATCACCTCCTTCGACCTGCTGGCAATTCTGACATTTTCTTTGTACTCATGATGGGTAGGTACATCTGCTTTGTCAAAGTTTACTTTTAAAAAGAATGTCATGAAATTATTGAATTGCCTTATGCAGAATATCATCCTTTTGGGCTTGGAAAATAGGCAATGCTCTAGCCGTGAAGCTGAAGTAATGAAAATGAGAATTACAAGAAATGAAGTTGTATCTCTGGGCTTATTGAAAAAACCAATACAAACCAAAAAGCAAGCAAAGAAAAAAACCCTGGTAATATTTGTCCTACCAGGACAAATTTGTGGGGAAGGGAAGCTAATGCTGAAACAGTTGCCTGTATTTTGGGGAAAAGAGGGTTGATCCATAGAGAACATGGATCTCAATATTTACAATTCTGATGCTCTCCATTCTCAGTAGTGTTCCATTTAATTTTATTAGAAACTTTTGAACTGGTCTAGTGGCACATGATAACAGTTTAAACCTCTAGACTTATAAACAGGCATGTGTCAAAAAAAAGTAGTGTGAAAATAAATGGATGAGGGAAGACGTTGATTAAGGAAAATAAAGGAGAGTTTACAGGTCATGGAAGGAGGGGCTGGCCACTTGGGAGGAATATAAGGCTGCTGCTAGAGGATGTAGGAAGGCAGCTAGGATGACTAAGGCCTCCTTGGAATTAAAGCTGGCGAGAGGGGTCAAGGACAGCAGAAAGAGCTTTTTCAAATACATGGCAGATAAAACTAACACCAGAGGCAATGTAGGCCCGCTGATGAACGGGACGGGTGCCCTGGTGACAGAAGATACAGAGATGGCAGAGTTACTGAATGCCTTCTTTGTCTCTGTCTACTCTGCCAGAGGCAGTCCTGAAGAGCCCTGTACCTCTGAGACCTCAGATGAAGTCAGGTCAACGGAGCGGTTTGCTTAGTCGATGAGGAATGGGTTAGAGACCAGTTGAGCAATCTGTACATCCATAAATCCATGGGTCCAGATGGGATGGACCCGCGGGTGCTGAGGGAACTGGTGGAGGTCATTGCTAGACCGCTCTCCATCATCTTTACCAAGTCTTGGGAAACGGGAGAGGTGCCTGAGGACTGGAGGAAAGCAAATGTCACTCCTGTCTTCAAAAGGGGCAAGAAGGAGGACCCGGGTAACTATAGACCGGTCAGCCTCACCTCCATTCCTGGGAAAGTGATGGAACACCTTATCCTTGGGGCCATCTTAAGGCATATCAAGGATAAGAGGGTTATGAGGGGCAGTCAACATGGCTTCACCAAGGGGAAGTCATGCTTGACCAATCTCATAGCCTTTTATGACAAAATAACACGGTGGATGGATGATGGCAGAGCGGTGGATGTGGTCTACCTTGACTTCAGCAAAGCAGTCTCCACAGCATCCTCACAGCTAAATTGAGGAGTGAGGTGGACTGTGAACTGTCTGAAGGAGAGAAGCCAGAGAGTTGTAGTCTATGGGACGGAGTCTAGTTGGAGGCCTGTATCTAGTGGAGTGCCTCAAGGGTCAGTACTGGGACCAGTATTATTTAATATATTCATCAATGATTTAGATGAGGGAATTGAATGTACTATCAGCAGGTTTGCTGATGACAGTAAGCTGGGAGGAGTGGCTGACATGCCAGAAGGCTGTGCTGCCATCCAGCGAGACCTGGACAGGCTGGAGAGTTGTGCAGGGAATAATTTGATGAAATATAACAAGGGAAAGTGTAGAGTCGTGCATCTGGGCAGGAACAACCCCAGGTTCCAGTATAGGTTGGGGACTGACCTGTTAGAGAGCAGTGTAGGGGAGAGGGACCTGTGGGTCCTAGTGGACGACAGGATGACCATGAGCCGACACTGTGCCCTTGTGGCCAAGAAGGCCAATGGCATCCTGGGGTGTATTAGAAGGGGGGTGGTTAGTAGGTCAAGAGAGGTCCTCCTTCCCCTCTACTCTGCCCTAGTGAGACCACATCTGGAATATTGTGTCCAGTTCTGGGCCCCTCAGTTCAAGGACAGGGACCTGCAGGAGAGAGCCCAGCGCAGGGCAACTAAGATGATTAAGGGAGTGGAGCATCTCCCTTATGAGGAAAGACTGAGGGAGCTGGGTCTCTATAGCTTGGAGGAGACTGAGGGGTGACCTTATTAGTGTATATAAATATATAAAGGGGGAGTGTCACGAGGATGGAGCCAGGCTCTTCTCAGTGGCAATGATAGGACAAGGGGCAACGGGTACAAACTGGAACACAAGAGGTTCCACTTAAACTTGAGAAGAAACTTCTTCTCAGTGAGGGTGACAGAACACTGGAACAGGCTGCCCAGGGAGGTTGTGGAGTCTCCTTCTCTGGAGACATTCAAAACCCACCTGGACGCATTCCTGTGTAACCTTATCTAGGTGTTCCTGCTGTGGCAGGGGGATTGGACTACATGATCTTTTGAGGTCCCTTCCAATCTCTAGCATACTGTGATACTGTGAAAATTACGGATTGAAAGTAAGACTGGGGATCACAGAAACAGATCCACAAAGTCTAGTGGGTGTGAATAAAAGGGGGAAGAGGAGAACAAGAAATTGGTAAAAAATGTATGCAATATATAGGAATAAAGTATTTCTGTAGTGGAAATACAGTAGAGTAGCACAATACTCCATAGGCATAGACTGGTAACAGCAGAACACAGAAACAGGTGGTGTGAAAGACCACTCTAGTTTGGTTCACTCTCAGAAATCAAGCCCAGTCCCCCCTGCTTTCACAGCCCATTCTTGCTTTTAGCAGCTTTGATATTCCAGAATTGAAGAGCACTTTATCCACAAAGCCTGCTTGAAGCAGCTGGACTTGCCTGTAATGTCATGTTCAGATTATTTTGGTGCTGAATCTGAACTAATGCTTTGTTTGTAACAGACCAAGATGGGAAGCTATTACTAGAAGGTGAAACTGCTGTAGCAGACTGTAGAACAGCATGAGGTCTCAAGTGAAAGAAGGAATTTTCAGAGGGAGAGACAATATTGTACTACTACTAGAGCTTTATTTTTGTGATATTTAGTGTTAAATTACAATGCCTACTGCCATTCTTCTGGTCTCCATTATTTATTCATAGAATCATAGAATAGTTAGGGTTGGAAAGGACCTTAAGATCATCTAGTTCCAGCCCCCTGGCCATGGCTCACACTAAACCATCTCAGCCAAGGCTTCGTCCAGCCTGACCTTGAACACTGCCAGGGATGGAGCATTCACAGCCTCCCTGGGCAACCCATTCCAGGGCCTCACCACCCTAAGAGGAAAGAATTTCCTCCTTACATCCAATCTAAACTTCCCCTGTTTAAGTTTTAACCCATTACCCCTTGTCCTATCTCTACAGTCCCTAATGAAGAGGCTGTCCCCAGCATCCCTTATTGCAAGAAGGGGTTCAGCATTGGTTTTGCTATGTATATGGATGAGATATTTAAAGGTGTTAGGGCTTTAATGTCTCCATTCCTTTCCCACTTGAGTGTGGTTACTTAGTCTGGATGAACAGGTGGTGTAAGGGGCAATGTTTATTTTCCTTCTTGAATAGTTCTTGTAGTAATGCAGAGGCCTAGGCAATGTCAGGAAGGCCCCAAGCTGGCAGCAGTAGAAAGTTGTTTTGTGCTATGTTTGTTCAAGTGCTCTCTTTCATCTCCCTCTGAATTACCTTCCTATAACATAAAAAATCAGAATTCTGTGTGTTCTGAAGTTTTAGTCATGGTGGGTTACTTACCTGAACCAGCCCAAATAAGGAAAAAATGGCAACTTTCAGTCTGCTTTCACTGATATGTTTGTACTGTCTTGCTTACAGCTTAGTTGGGCTTTTTTATAGTTTTATTCTCACGCACTGTACTAAGTGAAGATTCTCTTTGTAGCATGGAAGTCTTATAAAATTATATCAGTTGAAGTTACACTAACTTACATAATCTAATTCAAATAATCAGCAATGAATGAGACACTTCCCTCTTGTGCTGTTGATGCAGGCCTTTACTAAAATTAAAATAAAGGTCTTTAAAGGGTTTCTATATTACTGTTTTACCTTTATATTCACAATTGGAAAAGCATTACAGGAGGCAAGACTGGCCAGACAATAAATGCAAATAATCCTTTAAAAATTATTTCAGTGAGCAAGTTGAAGATTTTAAAAATATTTAATTATATAAACCAGAAAGTATCGTAAGAGTAAGAAAGCAAAGGTAAGGCATAATGGAGGAAACAGCAAGTTTGAGTTGGATTTGTAACTGCAAATGAGCAGAACTCCAGGGCTTTGCCTAAACCCAGAGTTGCACCCATATGTCCTAATCCTGTCCTAATCCTGGATCAGGATCATAATTTGCTTGTGCTCACCCTTACTGAACAGCTGTCTTCTAAGGTAAACCCATAGTAATTGTATTCCTTCTTCATAAGTAAGGTAAAAATCCTTCATCTTCCCAGCACTGTTGAAAGAAGGAAAGGAGGAAGGAAGGGAGGAAGGGAGGAAGGGGAGGGGGAGTGTTAAACCACACCTACAGCAGAGTACTGCTGTGGAAGAAGGGGAAGAAGATGCTTGCACTTGCATCGTGTGTTTCTTTCTTCAATTACTTTGTTGGTTCCCCTTTGCTGTAAAGTTGCCTATCATCAAAAGAATTCAATTTGGTCTTTGAATTGTGCGTTTACTAAATGCAGTGCTCTTTCACTTGATTTATTATTCTATATAGATGATCCCAATAGAAGTAATGACCACGTTATGAATTTTGTTTTCTAAGTGAAAGAATACACACAGCTTTCTGTGTAAGCACCAGCAGGAGCCTACCAATGCCGTCTGTCTAGGTTTCCCTCAGTTTTCTTGATTCTTTCTCACAGGCTTACTTCCATTTGGGAGTGAATGACAAACTGGGATTATCTGGAAGACCGGACAGGCCCATAGGATGCCTTGGAACATCAAAGGTTATTGCAATAAATGTTATTGGTACTAATGCATATTTCAGCTAAATACTGAATTAGCAGCCTCTGAGTGATTTTAAATAGAATTGAGATGAAATTTTATCTTACATGTATACCTTAAAGTCCTTGTAATGCATTTTGCTGTGATGCATGTGTGTGCTCTGTTTTAGTGTTAAACTGTTGTACATTTCCTAGACATACAGTTCCAGCAGTACTGGGCCAAAACAGGCTGGATGGTGGAGAAGTGAACTGCTTTGATTGAAGGAGAATGTAAACCTGCATGCCTAATAAAAACCAGAGTACCTAAAATTAGATGTGTAGGTTTTATCTTAAATATTTTGGGGATTTTTAAGTCAGCTGTTCTATGTTGAGTATTGTTTTCATAGTTTCAAAATATCTTTTTTCCTTTTCAGCTAATCCACTGCTTCAAATATTTTAAAGAAAAGATTAATTGAAACTTTGTCTTCCCACAGATTTATCGGATACTAGGAAAGACTGTAGTTTGCTACTCGATCATTTTTGATCTAAGTGATTTTTACATGTCTCAGGATGTTATGATGCTGATTGATGACATTAAGGTATTTATCTATAACTTTTCATTGGGGAAACTGATGAAAATAGAGTCTGTAGAGGATTAAAAGGTGAAGTTTTATAATGTAAAGACTGAAAGGGGAATACTCTACAGTGTGTATTCTTCCAGTACAGAAATAAACTTGCAGCTTATGCTGGAAAATCTGCAAAGGTGAATATCCTTGTCAGCCTAGCAGGAGTTCTAGCTAGAATCTCTGACACAAAAACTTGCCCAGAAGTGACTGGGAATGCTGTAATGCAGCAAACAAATTATCATTTGTTGCTTTGGGAAAACAAATGCTCTTGGCTGAAAAAGGAATGAGACGGATCTGGTTAAGGGGAATACCAAAGCCTTACCTGGAGGAAACATTGCTCAGCTTTGCACAAATATTACAGATTGTCTCCCTTCCTGATTTCAAGTCAGGCAGCAGAGTAAAGCTGACCTGCCATGTCTCCTCTGCTGGAGCAGGTACTTTCAGTGCTAGGAGGTGGCATTGGTTAATCTGTATTAGTGGCCAAGATTCAAGCCCTGCATTCCCATACATACTCACTAGGTCATTGCGGGTAGCACAGTACACCACACTGTCTCGTAGTACAGTCTGCACTAGGAGTATTTTCAGAAAACTGGTGAAATACCAGTGTTTGAAAGCAGCTTCTAATTTTTGAAGGAGTCTTGTTAGTAGTTTATTAGCTTTTTTTAATCTGTTTGGTTTTTCAGTGTTGTTAGTTTAAGATAGCTTTTTTAGTATCTTGTACTGTATATTCTGATACGTTAGCTTGTGGGTTGTGGTTTGCTCTTTTAGGGGGTTGCTTTGTTTCAGAGATTTTTTGGTGACTAATGTATTATTTCTTACCTAGAATGCACTGCAGTTCATTAAGCAGTATTGGAAAATGCATGGTCGTCCACTGTTTGTTGTGCTTATCCGTGAAGACAATATAAGGTAGACAGCAAGAGCAAGATGTGCATTATTTGTAGGGTAACACTTACCTAATTGCAAGATTAATGGAGTTCTGTTTCAAATTTCAGAGGGAGCAGATTCAATCCAATATTAGATATGTTGGCAGCCTTTAGGAAGGGAATTGTTGGAGGAGTAAAAGTTCATGTTGACAGAGTACAGGTATGGTATTTTTCCTGACTGCTGTGTTCTTACCTCCTACTATTGGTATATGTATTACTTAGAAGTACATGGGGAAAAAAGTTTATTTCCTTTAGTATCATAAAACTAAGGAGTCAAGACTGAAGCCATTTGTTACAGTTTTTGTTTTATCTCGAAGCACGCATTTATCTTCATTCCTTTTGCTGAGTCTTTTGAAAGTGATAATCATCATACAGAATTTTCAGAAGGGAAAAAGTGTTTTTTATGTTCGGCAGTCTTGAGTATTACCACTGAAAGAAAGTGCACCATGTAAAACATTGAGGGATTTCTTTCGATTAGATAATCAATGAAAAGTGAAAAAAAGATGCTTTATATATATATTAAAGTTCTTACAATTAGTAAGATCTAGTTGTAACATCTGTGCTGTTTTGAATTAATCTTAAAGCACGTCATTAAAATGTGAAGATTACAGAGTCAGGTGCTGGTTTTAACAATACCTGTATATGCTGGTTAAATCTTAGTTAATACCAACTGAAGAAAAGGCCAAAGACACTGTTATGATTTCTTGTTCCCTAGAAAATCAGGCATTTGTAGAAGAGCTAGGTCATTTGTAAATTAAATCCTCAGAGCCATAAAGATTTAAGATATCCTTGTAATCTTAAAAATTCTGATGTATTTCTACTGATCACATGAAGGTCCTTTAGACTCTCCTGCTCCCATTGACTTTTACCATAGCAAATGCCACATGTTCTGTGCACAGTTTGTCTACAGCATTGTTTGTTGTGTTTTTTTGTTGGGTTGGGGTTTTTTTGTTTGTTGGTTTGGCTTTTTTTAACTGTAATATGCTTCTTGCCTTACATTTGGTTAAACTGATTTATTACAAGATGAGATATTTTTCAATCAATAGAATGTGTCTTTATTTTAAGCACTGTTACTTGTTTCATTGGGGAGGATTTGGATAAAGAAGGGACGTGGCTAATTCATGTTGTTTTCTTAAATAATTCATCTATTCCAACAAAATCTGTGTGGAATCTTTGTGAATTTCACTACTTCATTTAGATGCATATGTGTCAATGTGCCTAGAGACAGAATGGGTGGGTCTAATTGAATGAACGTTCATTTTGACTTATAAACATACAAAACCTAATTTAATTTAAAAATGCGTATGCTTAGAAGACTTGAAGCTCTTTTCTGGTTTTCACCTTCATTGTGGTTATGTGCTCAAGCAGATCTGCAAGTCAAAGAGTGGATGATGCTAGCAATAAAATCAAAGCTTTGTTTTATGTTCAGTGATTTCACAGTGTACGAGATCAGTATTTTACTGCAACCTCTGTACAATGAAAATGAAACGTAGAAGTTGACACTACAGTTTTATTTAGCTAATGAGAATCAGCAAAAAGCAGTCTTAAAAATGCTTTATATACCATGTTTCTTCTGGCAGTATCAAAATAGGAAGTCCATAATAATTTGGAGTTAATGAATTGTAATGACTATATCAGATAAATGCCATGTTGAATTTCCAGTATGTCATATTCCGAGACAGAAGTCTCTGTAAGCTCCATTTTACATGCAGATTTAGGGCAGGTATGCTTAGATTAAGGAACAACTACAGGGTAGGAAATGCCATGATGTGTCTTCCTGAAACATCACTGAGACTGACAGGAAAAACTATCCATTCTTCTGCAATCCCTGAAATAACAAGCATTACCTACCATCTAGAGCATGGGTATCATGCAGGACTCTTAAGATATGCAAATTCTTGATCTCAGATGTTCTCATTAGACCTCAGCTTTTTGGCAGGCAGGGGGGTGGACATTGCTTGATTTCAGTGTATGTTGCAGGCAAAAGAACGGCATAACACCAGTAAAAGAGAGGCAGCAGGTCCAACAGACTTCTGCTGTCTTAAGTGAGATCTTAAGAGGCAAGATATTCTGAAAGGGTAAAGATACTTGAAAATGGAAATAAAGAAACTAATTGCTCAATGAAAACAATAACCAGCACATTGAGAGCAGAAGATAACTGTATAGTTATGTACCTTTCTGTATCTTTTTTTATTTTTTTCCATTTTTCCTTTCAGACGCTAATATCTGGAGCAGTTGTTGAACAACTTGACTTCCTAAGAATCACTGAAACAGAAGAGTAAGGCTGTGTGCAAGTAATAATGATGATATTTTATAATCAAGATATTTTTTGTACTATGAAGAAACCAAATGCTTTTTTTTTTTTAAGGGCGCCTGTATTTAAGAGGTTGGAAGAGTTGGATCTTCCAAAACATTCAAAGGTCAAGAGACAGTCTAGTACTCCAAATGCTTCTGAACTTGAGCAGCAACCAGATGTAAATATTAATGACTGGAAAAGCAAGTCAACATATGAGATCCTGCAGAAATTTAATGTAAGAAAACTTGATAAAAATACAGTATAACTTCATGAAAGGAGAAATAATATGCTGTTATTTTTAACAGCAGCCTTCTTTGATCAACATGATTTGTGTCATGATTCAATGTTGTTAGTATAACTAGGAACATGAAAGGTCCAGTGTTCTGCTTCGTGCTTGGGGAATCTTCCTCTTTACATTTTCCTCTTCTGGTACTTCATGCTGTAATTCTTGGGTTCCATTCTCCCATCTACCCAAATCTTCCTCTGGTAATAAACGACCATCTAAAAGGGGACCCATTTGCCGTATCATTATATATTTTATTGCTAGACTAAAATTCAAAAGACTTCAGCAGTTGGTATTCACTTGATAGACTAGAAACGTTTTAACGATACCAAGTCCAGTCTGGCACTTCCTTTTTTTTTTTTCTTTTCGTCTAGAATAAAGCTACCACCAAGTGTTTCTAGATCCAGCATTTAGTAGGAACACACAAAATATTCTGCTTGGTTCCCTATGTCATTACAAGCATTTTTGCTGTAAATGACTGTACCCAGGAGCAGAAAATCAGGAAACATTTCTATGGCCAAATAAGTGCAACTTAATTTGATCCACTGAGAAGCGTCTACAAGCAGCTGTGACAAAGATACAGCATACATAGGGTTTGAAATTGTTCTGATGTCCCCTTGACAACAAAATCTGTAGGGTTTTTTGTATTTATTTTTTAAAAAGAAAGGCCCTATGAAAACCTGAAGGCTGTTTGTGGTTATGTTGTTGCTGGACTGTGGTTTTTTTTTTTTAAGGACTGCAATTGCCTAGCAAGCCAAGCATTACTCTCAAGTATATTGCTTAAAAGGGAAGGACCGAATTTTATCACCAAGGACGGTAAGACCTTCTTTCATTTGACTATTCTGAGTTTTTCAGGAAGCAGCTGTATGTTTAGTTGTAATGAACATGAATAATGGCCATTGTGCCATTAGCCACACTAATAAATAGCTACACTACAGCAGTTGTGTAGCTATTTTCTCTGCCATTTAAAGCTATTTCTGCATTAAATGGGACATGCAAATTCATAGTGTAGTGGGGAGTGAGCAGCTAAATATATGAATTCTTCTAGGCTGTTTGTAGGCTATTGCTGTAGCTGGTTGCAATTTTGAGCACACAGATACAAAAAGTAGGGAACTTGACCTTGTATAAAAAACCTGAAACTAAAGACAAGTTGTGTGTCTGTAACACACTGAAATGTGTGAAGCTTTATGCTGAATTTTGATTTTCCCTTTATGTAAGTAGTTCAGTGTATCTGTGAAGCTTACTCTTGTGTTATAGTTTTGTATTAAGAGCACAGGATTTAAATTCACGTAAAATAATTCAGATGAGGCTACTGAGACTTGTGACTTTTGTAGCACAAAACTTGGTGTTGGGCTTTTTTTCCTCAAAGACTGCTTATTAGCTGCTTTTGTATATATTACCTGAGAAAAAAAGAGGGGTGTTAAGATCAAATAATATCTTAGTTATTTGTCAAGTACTGTAACTTGCCATCTGATGTTATAGAAACCTGCTTCATAACTTTGAGATAAGGCAGCTGGTTCTTGTGATGTAGAGTTGTCATTTTGACATAAATATACATTATATACATATTGCTGTATGTTCTGGGTTCAGCTGTAGCATTATTTTTCTCCTTCCTACTAGCTGGTGCAGTGCTGTATTTCCGACTGTAGTCTGAGAACAGTGCTGATAACACACTGATGTTTTGAGTTGTTGCTAAAGTAATGCTTACTTTGATCAAGGGCTTTTCAGTCTCTCATGCTCTGCCAGTGTGGAGGGGCATGGGAAGCTGAGAGGAAGCAGAGACAGGATACTTCACTCAAACGAGCCAAAGGGGTATTCCATACCACAGCATGTCATGCCCACTATATAAACTGGGGGGAGTTACCTGGAAGGCCCATATCACTGGTCAGGTCCGGCTGGGTGTCAGTTGGCGGGTGATGAGCAGTTGTATTGGGCATCACTTGTGTTTATTGTTTTCCTTTTCCCCTTTTAATTTTACATACTCTCCCCTTGTTACTTCCTTTATCATTATTATTTTTGGTGGTGGCAGTAGTAGTTTTGTATGGTACCTTACTGACTGGACTGTTCTTATCTGAACCCGTGGGATTTACATTCTTTTGATTCTCCTTCCCATGCCTCTGGGAGCCAGGAGGAAAAAGCGGGGAGGGAGCCAGTGGCTGCATGGTTCTGAGTTACCAGCTGGGCTTAAACCACAACACTGTATTAAAAACATTATGAAAAACAACATGAATTGGAATAAGATTCGTTGCCTGATACACAGTGCATTGGAGAAATACAGCATGACCCCAGAGTCACAGTCGGAAATCTGTGTGCTAGGCAGGTGTACCCTCTGAAGCCACTGTTACCTGTGCTGTTGCCAGGTTTTGAAAGCCTCCATAGATTTCTTTAGTCCTTTGTAGGTTGTTTCTTCTGTGCTCTTGAAATTGAGGCAGACTTCCTGACCTCTGTATTCAACCAGAATAGCAAGTTTTGACCAGCAGATTATGATGAAGAACTTACTTTAAAACTCTCCTGAAAAAAAAATAGTACTGCTGTGCCTCTGGCTGTTCAGAGGTAATTTTTATAGACCTTTTGGTGCCATCCCACATGGAATAGTGGATGATGGTAACTCAGACAAATGGTCTGAGTCATTGAGTCTCCTATGACTGGAGACTACAGAAACCACCATTAAATAATAACACCATCAATAAAACATAAATCTAAAAATAAAAGCTGAAGAACCTTGAGAATTCCAGCTGACAGTCACAGGCTGTGATTTTTGTGGGTCAGTTTCCGCTACTTCTGTTGTTACAGATGAACTTCATTGGTAAGTGCCTGGCATGAAAAACACTGCCATTCCATCCAAGAGCTCAAGATCTAGAAGCCAAATAAGGTCAAAATTGTGGAATGCTTGTCACCACTTTTACCTTTAACATAATGGTCCCCACTTGAGCCATGCACAGTTGAAGAGATGTCAGTAGCACGCACTGATGCACTATGGTCAACTATGGGCTACAGAAGAATGGTATCTGTTATTCTGATTAATCTAATTCATGTACTTCCTGCATTTTCTGAATCCTGAGCTACCTACTTAGAAGTACTGCTCTTCCCATTTCCTGCCCTCCACTTTTAGGTGATGTCTGTACAGCATGATGCTACTTTAATCCATAACACTTCACAAAATGTTCTTTGTGGTTTTGACACACAATCAGCTTTGAGAAGGAGTAATTGATCAGTAATAAAATGTCATATCTATCTGTTTTGTATTCCCTGCTGTACTTTTCAAGAGGAATAAATAGTTTCACAAGAGTAGTGCTGTAACACACCTGATCATCAAAGCTAGCTCACACAGTCACTTAGGTATTTTGGGGGACACTCTATTGTAGTTACTCAGGGCAGAGCCATGAAGTGGTAAAAGATCTTGTTCACACTCTCCCAACTTCTGTAAAACTAAAGACTCGTGTCATTGTTCATATACTAAGCTGAAAACAATGTGTGTCTTGGATGTCAGCTGTTATGAGCTTTGTCCAAACATAACGCCACTTCAGTGAACTACACTGTACGAGACTTGACAAGACCCTGTCAGTTTTAGCTCAACAAAGAAACAAGACAGTGGAGGCTGTATCTACATGCCATATCCAAATGTAAACAGCAGTTGAGGCTGTACCTTTTGATAGGAATGTATTTTTATAGGTCTAATCTGTACATACATTAATTTTCCCCCAAGATTGCAAGAATAGGTGGTAGAGGTCTCTTAGTAGCACAGGCAGCAAATTTAGCTGAAACCTGGTTTGGCTTCTTGCCTAACAGCATACAGCTGGATTATAGGGGACTTGATTGCATCTATATTTTAGATGTTAAAGTGGGTAAGTGCTTTACTAAAGCTGTTTCAAAGTTAACCAATCTCATCAAATTTACCTTATTACTATAAAATGCATATGTGCGTCTTTCTGCATGTGTTTTATTTGTGTTTTGGTTTGTTTTTAATGCATTTAGGTACTGTTGCTGAACATATTGAAAGAATCTATAGACGAGCTGGCAGCAAAAAGCTCTGGTCTGTATACATATATCATGTTCCTTTTGTTTTGCACCAGTTTTTCTTCCTAATGTGTTTATACAGTAAAGCTGGAAGACGGATCCTTACACACTTAAACAGGGGGAAAAGGACAGCTTTACTAACAAAATTGTATCAGTTCACTGGAGCTGAAGATCTGGTCTATAATGCTTAAAAGAAAGAAAAAATAAAAAAGCATTTTCCTACTGTTATCTTTTCAAATACAAAAAGGGAGCAATAAGCTGGTTTTGCTATGAGTGCTATTGCAAGTGTACAGTTCTCGTTTAATAATGAGAAAAAATACTAATATTCTTATTTGTTACAGGGGATGATAAAATAGTATCAATAGCTTTGTGCAGCAAAGCTGGTGATCAAATCAGTTGGTTTAGTGCCCTGAAATAATTTACATTCAGGCTGACTTTGTCACAGTAACTTTAAAAGGTTTCAGCAAGTCAGTTGGTATTTACATGTTGTTTATTAATTAAGCTCAGTAGAAATCTGATTTCCTTCTCCCAAAGAAATGAGTTGAGCCTGTCCTGAATTCTGTTCTTCTGCTCTGTCACTATTCCTAAAAAATGAGGCTGTAAATATAAAAATTAATTTTCGTTTTTCATTTTAGTCTGTTCATACACGTAAATGGGCCTTTGGCAATAATAAGGTAGAACCAAAATACCTTGCTGGTAATTTTTTGTAAAGAATAAAAATCAAAAGTATTTTTAGAAATAAAGCATGTAAACTGTTTTTCATTTCTCTTCCATGGTTGCCACGTGACATACATATAGGTTGGTGTTGCGCTACAGTGCTGCATTTGCACAGAAATTTTCTTCTTCTATAACCCCACATATTACTACTTTACTGGTACATGGCAAACAGGTAAAGTGCCCAGAAGTCTGAAATGCAGCTCTGTGAATTTTTTTTTTTTTTTTGCTTATTTGCATACTGATAGTATCAGCTAATGAATTTTTTTAAATGCTTTGCTCTTGATCTCAGGAAGTGCGTAGCAGTTTTCACAGGAAGCAACATCAACTGTCTGGATTTTTTACTAATACTGTAGATGACTACAACACAGTCGTTCTCTGTGGATAATGATTTTTAGGCACCTCAAAGCCCATGATAGAAAAGCTCAAATACAAGCCTGTTAGGTTTGTATTTTGTCAGCAAATTGTTCTTTAAAGTTTTATATCTTTAACCATTAACTGGGTAAAATGTTTTCTTAGAAGTTACAGCTGGTTTTCAGTCTAGCAATTCACACAAGTCTCTACTTTCTGTGCTACACACGCAAAATGTTACCTCAGCATGGAAAACAAAACAAAGACTTCGTGTTGTGTGTTGTACTTCTTGCAGAATCTTTATAAGTCTTCCTTAAATAGAGTAAAAATTACCAAGGTTATCTTGCAAAACCGTAAAAATGGCACAGAAGAGAATCTGTCTGTTTTCAAGATGCTGCTGAGAAAAGTTGACAAACTTTTTATGGAGCTGGTAGTTTAATGAGTTCTAATGAAATTTAATTTTGATCCATTCACCTGTATCTTGACTAAAAACTTAAAATTCATAGAAGAGTACATAAAATCTGATCCAAATTCTGTATTATAAATAATGTATGTATTCACAGAGTTAGTTTTGAGATCTCTGCTGTTGCAGACTTCAAATATACATGAATTCATTAAACTAGCTTTTGATATGTAGTGGGATTGCTCTGTTTTCTGCCCTCAGGTCTGTTGTGCGCTTCGCAGCAAGTCTTTTAGGTAAACTAGTGGACAGCCTTGCACCATCTATTACTAATGTTTTAGTTCAGGGCAAGCAGGTAAGTCTTCACTCCTCAGAAATATATTAAGGAATGGTAACAAAGAAACTAAATGAATAGGCTTTTTAATTTTTAAGGCCTCTGATGCTTCTTTTAAAAATAGCCAATGACTTAAAAAATCCTTACTGAAGAAGAAAAGCCATGGGGAAGATAAGGATTTATTTAGTACTTGCATATAGTATGGGGTAATAAATTTACTTTTATTTAATTACAGACCAGTACTCAAAATATAGTTCCCCGTCTACATAAGAAGGGAAGATTATGATTCCCATAATTCCTTAGATTTTATATATTATATATATATATATGCCCTTTATTATTTATATATATATGCCCTTTTATTTCACAAAAGTAGATGGAATCAAGTGATAAAGCTTATTTTTAAGATTTACTTAATTCAGATGTTACCACTCTCTCTGGTAACATACGGATGGCAGCTGAGTAAATTCTTTCAAGATTTCAGTTTTCTGTTCCAAAGTTTAATTATCACTATTTTTTCCCTTCCTAAGGAGGACTTTTGTTTTTTAACTTCCAGCACAATTTTAATTACATTCATGAAGAGATGTTTTCAAATAATAGTAACAGAATATTATGTATTTTTGTATTAGAATACATCTGTATGTATACTTATCTATACAGTACACTAGTATGACAGGTTTGTCTTTGTCTTACTCCAGACTGAGGTCAGGGCATGTGCTTTTGGCACTACACATAGCTGTAGAGGAAGCTGCATGTGCATGCAGCAGGATGTGTAGCTGTTCATTTCCAGCTTTTTAACCTCACTTGCCTTCACTGATCCCTTTATAATAATGATCTTTATTGTCAGAGAAAAATTGAAGTGTTGCTGTGGTTTACTGTCATCATTAAAAGCAAATTGCACTTTAACAGAATTCATTTTTTTGTGGTTAAACAATCCAGTACCAGCAATATATTTTCTTAAAATGAAGTCTGTAACTTCTGGGATGCTATAAGAAATAAGAAAACAAAACTATGAATTTCATTTGGGACCTTAAGCGATCTCCACAGCTGAAAGGTCAGAAATGGAAGGCTATCTAAACCTAGTGTGCAGTCATGATTATACACCCAGATTTGAAACCAAAGAAGTGGGCTTATATTTTTATTTTCATTTGGACAAATATATCTAATATTTACTGTGGCTTGTAGTGCAATATGTTATTTTAATAGCATCCAACAATATTAACAAGCATCAGCCATTGACTTTTTTTTTTTTTAATTGTGAGAATTTAACAAGGAAAGGAGAGTTCATGAAGCTTCATTTCAGAATTGCTTCTGTGGTGCTTTTATTCCTGTCTATATCTTCTGAATTGTTTTCAATATACCACAGGTGACACTTGGAGCCTTTGGCCAAGAGGAAGAAGTTATTTCTAATCCCTTATCCCCAGCAGTGATTAAGGAAATCATCTATGAAAAATGTCATTTGCAAGATGAAAGAGAAGCTGTAGTTCAGCAGGAGCTTGTCATACACATTGGCTGGATCATCTCCAATTCACCTGAACTTTTCAGTGGCATGCTGAAGATACGGATTGGGTCAGTACAATCAATCTTTTGTTGTTCTTAGTGCTAGTATTGCAGGGGAAGATACCGACTTTAAGAGAGATTGCTGCTACACTGCAAAAATGGTTTGTGTAAGATGATGCAGCAAAACTTGCATACTTCAGTTCTACATTGCTTTAAATTGGTGTACCAAAACAAGTTACACAGCTAAGCTCAAGTTTGCTGTTGAAGAGCTTGAAGTGGCATGGAGCAGCACTTGTAGTAGCCCTTTTGAAGCTTTTCTGCAGCTAGCACAGTGAACTACAGGATTTTTCAGACCTTGATCCCTTATCATGTCAGGGCTTTAAAACCAAAAACAGGGTAGCGGAGTTGGGTGCATTCTGTCCAGCAAATGCACAGTGGTCACCCTGTCCTGCTGGCAGCAGAATGTTCTGCCTGGCTCTTCTAGTGCCCAATGAAGCATGATCAGCTGGCTGACCAGACCGTGTGTAGCTCTATCATATACACAGTGACACTCCATTAGTAGTGCAGTGGGTTGAAGGGGTTCTGTTTCATATTGCAGCTAGCCTTACAGGCATACCTGAAGTAGTGAAGTATGCACTCAAGTGTGTTAGTGGTGCTTCTGAGACAAGTTGCCTATTTCCTACCTGGCAGCAGACACTGGGTGCTGTCCAGAGTTTCCCAGTTGCAGAGTGGATGCAAATTCTGCTCACAGTTCTGTTCCTGGGCAGCAGCACAATCTCTACAGAGATCTTTTTATTCTGTACTAGGTACAGGTATGATGTGCATGCTTAAGGCTGGTAATTAGCAAAGATTTCCTTACTGGTAAGCATGTGATCTCAACATAGTGTCCTAGGAGCACAATGGATTACACCAGACCAAATGCTGGTTCATCCTTTACAGTGCCCCACTGTTAATGCAAAGGCACACCAGGTGTGCTGCTGCCTGCCCACCCATCAAGACAGGTTAGAGAGACATGGCCAGAGACTGGGGGTGTACTGTATTGTCAGGAAGGGAAGAACTGAGAGATACAGAGGACAGTAAAAGCTTTTACTATCAGATTTTCAGGACCTGAGGGAGGAAGAACTGAGGGAAGAGGGCAGTCTAGGATTAAGGCTCCTAGATTAGGCCTTTAAAAGCTTTTTGTTCAGTTGAGCAGTCACCTGTGTCATGTAGGTTTGGGGCAAATTAGTAACAGCTAGAGATTACATAAATGTGATTATCTAGGAAGGATGCAGCATAAATTTAATTCCCTTCTGAAACCACACAATTATCCTCCAAATCAACATATGCCTCTAGTTTCATTCTCCAGTTTCTAGTCAGTGCTCAGCTCACAATAGAGACTTGTCTAAATCGGTCTTCGAAGTCTGGCAACCATGAGCAACAAATCCCTTGGAAACAGTGTTTCAAGATACTTAAGCTTTCTTTTCAGAGTTTTAGCGCAATCATTGCCTAAAAAGATAGCTTGTTCCTTTATACTGTTTGTAATAATAGTCTTCTACACTTTAAATGTACTTACCATTACAGCTCTTAAAATATTTTAAGGCACCAAGGGATGCTTCTGATTGATAGTGAACCTGAGTATGTGATATGTCACATAATGAAGACACTGTTCAAGAGCAGTTCTCTACACAGAAATGCTTAACTGCCATGGTAAAGAAAAACCTGATTTGTCCTATGAGGTTGCTAAAAATGTCTTTGTTCTTTCAAAAATCCCCAAGTAACCCTATCCAACTGTATAGTATCCCGATTATAGATACATAAAACAATTCTTGACTGTTCATTAGCTAAATAGTTGTCCAATTCTTTATTAAATAGATTAGGCTAAGCTATACATAGCTCAGGAATCACAAACCTGAACTAAGTTTAAAACTTCATTTACCTACTGGATTGTTCTACTTAGTTCTTTGATGAGGTGAACAACAAGTAGTCTGTGCTGGAGTGTTATCATATTCCATGGTATCTGCATTTACTTTGCTATCCAGAAATTGGTAATGTTTTCACATTTAGGAAGAGACATACATCTGAATAAGCACTTCTTTGAGGAGGCCAGGTGCTACTGAATGAGATTTACAGAATTAGTACACATGCTTAAGTAAGTGTTCCATGTTCCGGATTTGTTTCATAGAGAAGATAGAGCCTTTCAGCAGTGGTGGTAGATACCAGTAGCATCTACATCTATCCTTTTGCACTTACATACTTTGTACCCCCTACAGATCCATGTTACTACTCTTTCATCCCTTTCCTCATTCTTTGTAGCTAATCCTTTTGCAATTTTTCTCTTTCTTTTCTTCCAAGGTTAGTGCTATGGATTCCATTTCCTTTCTTTTGGTGTAATCACTCACTCCAGTGAGCAAAATTAACCTTCTCAAACAGAAATATCATTCCAGTTCGATAATGATTTGATTTAGTGTCTCATTACTGACTTGTTTTCAGGATTTCATGCTGAAATAGATCAAGTCCTTGACAGCCCTATGAGTACAAAAACTTGAACCAACGGACTTTTACCCACCTCTTACCAGTGAAGAATGTGGTAGGAGGTCCATTTGACTTTGCTGTGTTTTGCAGGACACTGCAAAGAGAAAAGACCACTGAATGACTTCCACACAGATAATTTGAGTCATCAGTGAAAAAAGAACCAATTCCTAAGCCAGTTTTGTTTGTTAGTCTTAGTAACAAGAGGAGGACACTATTCACCCACTAAAATGAAAGTTCTGTGTTCTGGATTATGTAGAATGCCCATGCTGCCTAATAATCTCTTGTATCTTGCACCTTCAATGAATAGTCCTAGAACCTCAAATTTAAAGGAATGTTGAGTGAGTTGGCCTGACATCTCAGAATTCCTTGAATGGCCTGACATCTCAGAATTCCTTGAATTCTGTGAATACTAGGAATCCTTCAAGAAAGACTGTGACTTGAGTTACATAAACAAAAACATTCTGTATGTTGTAGGCTGAATAATTAAATGCCTAAAGAATGTGGCTATACTGATGACAAGGTAATGCTTTTAGGAATATTATGCATTTTCTGATAAAGAGAGCAAGGCTCTCTCATGTAACACTGACTTGATCAAGTGTTACACGATGACTTGTTCAAGGAAAAACTAGTGGAGTTTCTTTTCCCTTTTGTTAGTAATTCCTGCTTGAACTGAATCAATGTAGGTGGTAAGAGACTGAGATCTGTGCTTGAGTTCCCTTGTTTCAAATGTAGCTATGCATTATTTCATCATTAATGTTAGAGGATGCAGCACAGTTTCTGGATTAATACATAGAATAAAATTCAGCATTTTCCTTCAATAATTTGCTAAGTTCTGTCTCTCTGATACCTAAGGCTGAAAAATCTTCACTGGTGGTGTATTTTTATTTAATCAAATCTTTTCAAAAGGGAGTAGCAAAAGAAAGAAAAATATAGACTTCAAGAAGGAATTTCAAAGGCTAAACCCATAAATAAGCCCTGAAGTCTTTTTTAATGTTAAATAATTTAAACTTTATGTGGCTTTTGTGGGTTTTTTTTAACTGATCAGCAAAATGCATACACTTTCAGAGCATAATTTTGAGTAGGAATTTTAACATCAAAAGGCAGGTAAATGATTATCTTAATGAACATGGGACGTAAGAGAATATGTGGTCCAATATATCTTCCCTATGAAAAGATGCATCAGAACCCATTTCTTAAAATGAATGCATTACTCCTTTTAGTTTGTGCCATATTGCAAACAAACACAAAATCTGAGTAAATTCCACAATACAGTAAGAGTAGTATAGTATTTGTTTGATATTTTATGCCTGTCCTGACAACCACATAGCAAGATCATATGGAATTCTTATGGGCTATTTTATGAGACTAATTTTTCCTCTGTGGAAATTTCATACATAATTAATAAATGTATTCCTTGCTTTACTTCAGATGGATTATCCATGCTATGAAGTATGAATTGAAAATCAGGGCTGGGGATATGCCAGCTAAGGACTTATACCAGATGTCCCCTAGTGAAGTGAAGCAACTTCTGCTGGATGTTCTTCAACCACAGCAGCAGGGGAGGTAATGAGATGTGTGGGTTTGTGTCACCTGTTTTCACTGCTCAAGTAATTTTAATTTCTGAGCTACTCTGTATACATCTGAAATCACCGGGCATCTGCAATCAGTAATATACTTGTTTAAGGAAAGACAGCAAAGATGCGCTTTAACTTCTTTCACCTGTTTCCAGATACTACAATTGTTTCCTTTATATTGCATCTTCCCTTTTCACCTTTATCTTTGTGGAAGGATACTGGCATCTACATAAACAACTAATTTTACTGATAAGTAATTTTATTCTGAACATACCATATTCTAGCAATATCTAGCAGATTTGTATCTAGCAGTACAAAGAGAGAAAAGCTAAAAAACGCAAATATATTAGTGCTGAATTTCATTTGAGCTAGGCTAGGCTACGAAAGTTCTGCAGAATAGCCAATTTAACAAAACTCATCATGGAATTATCCTATTTTTTTTTTCTCTCTTTTTGAGCAGCCTAGCAGAACCAAAGCTTTGAAATACAGAAAGCAATGTTGCCAAGCAGTAATTTAAGTGTAGTTTAAAAAAAAAACAACAAACAAACAAAAAAAGCCCCACATCTAAACGTATTTACAGTGGCAAATAATAACAGTGTGTTGATTCCTGTGCTGCAAATATCCAAATATGTAGGTGTAGAAATTTCCCACCTTTCCTGCATGAGGTCTTTCAGCAGTATTTGTTTGCTTTTATTAAGGCGATAGAAAAGCTGTTTGCTACCAGAGAAGATACGGAACTTCTTTTAGAAAAAAAAACCTTGTTCAGGAGTATTAACCTAAGAGACAAAAGTACTAGTTGCTTTTCGTCAGAGCTTTTCTTCCTAGGGGAAGCTCAGTACTGTCTTAATGTATAAAATAGATTTTCTACTTAAAACCAACTAAGAACATTAACTTTTAGGAAAACTTCTCTCAAATACATGCTGTACTGCTACATAGGACTTAATTCTGTACTGTGAATCTCCCAGAGTTCTGTTGCTGGTGCCTCAAACATTTTGGCTACTTTGCTGTAGTAATACTGAAAAAGAAAAATACAAAAATTAAATTTCAGACTTCATGGTTGTAAGTTTGTTGTTGTTTTTTTTTTTAAAGAAGGTAAAGTATACTTCTGAAGGCAAACAAAATTTGTAATTTATGGAGAATGTAACTCAGTGTGTCTAAAGATTAAGAAAACCATTCTGTCTAATTTTCCAGATTTACAGGACACTTGTTCTTCTACACACCATCATAAAAACCCTACTTTTAGCAATCCTGCTGAAATGGTTTTTCTAACCTGGTATTTAAATTAGTATGATAGGTGTTTCTAATCCATTATCTATTAGCGCTTTGTATTTTATAGAAGCAGAATTTCATTGAGCTTTATTTATATAATTCTTTTGCATATTGTAATTCAGTGGAACAACTTTTAATATTACAGTTAGAATCGTAGAATCATAGAATAGTTAGGGTTGGAAAGGACCTTAAGATCATCAAGTTCTGACTCCCCTGCCATGGGCAGGGACACCTCACACTAAGCCATATCACCCAAGGCCTTGAACACTGCCAGGGATGGAGCATTCACAACCTCCCTGGGCAACCCCTTCCAGTGCCTCACCACCCTTACAGTAAAGAATTTATTCCTTATATCCAATCTAAACCTCCCCTGTTTAAGTTTTAACCCATTATCCCTTGTCCTGTCACTACAGTCCCTAATGAAGAGTCCCTCTGCAGCATCCCTATAGGCCCGCTTTGGATGCTGGAAGGCTGCTCTGAGGTCTCCATGCAGCCTTCTCCAGGCTGAACAGCCCCAACTTTCTCAGCCTGTCTTCATACGGGAGGTGCTCCAGTCCCTGATCATTCTCGTGGCCCTCCTCTGGACTTGTTCCAGCAGTTCCATGTCCTTTTTATGTTGAGGACACCAGAACTGCACACAATACTCCAGGTGAGGTCTTACGAGAGCAGAATAGAGGGTCAGGATCACCTCCATCAACCTGCTGGTAACTCTCCTTTTGATGCAGCCCGGGATACGGTTGGCTTTCTGGGCTGTGAGCACACACTGCCAGCTCTTGTTTATTTTCTCATCAACCAACACCCCCAAGTCCTTCTCCTCAGGGCTGCTCTGAATCTTTGCTTTGGCCAACCTGTAGCTGTGTCTGGGATTGCTCCCACCCACGTGTAGGACCTTGCACTTGACATGGTTAAACTTCATGAGCTTGGCATCAGCCTACCTCACAAGCGCGTCAAGGTCCCTCTGGATGGCATTCCTTGCCTCCTGCAGATCAGCTGAGCCACATCGGCAAAACTTTCTGAGGGCGCACTGTCCATGTCACTGACAAAAATGTTGAACAAGACCGGTCCCAAAACCGATCCCTGAGGGACATCACTCATTACTACTCATTCACAGTAATTTTCTCCAGTGTGTGTAAATTAAGACTGTCATAGGTACAGTGAATTATATTTTATGTACGTTTTATATTTTATGTACTGTGCTGTATAGGTTTCGCAAGTTTCTAGTTAGGTAAACCACAAACCCACACATCAGAATAACATTCAAACTTCTACAGGCTTAGAATCTTGATTTTGTTTGCTTTAGAGCATAACATGCCAGAAAGGACAACATATATTGTATATGCATTATTAGTATATTTGATGTCACCACTTACCTCACTGGCTTATATGAGAGAGCGTGGCTTGGTTCTGTATTTGTAACAGCTTCTTACTTCAAACTCCCAATTTTCTTTTCCACAGAGGCTGGCTAAACAGAAGACAGATAGATGGGTGTCTTAATCGAGCTCCTGCTGGATTCTATGATCGGGTGTGGCAGATCTTGGAGAGAACCCCTAATGGTTTAATAGTAGCAGGGAAGTTTTTACCACAGGTATAATCAGCAGAGATGATCAGTTGTTTCTACTCTGACTATTAATGTTGAATTATTTTATTGTTAATGTCTCTTTTATGCTGTAATGTATTATTTAGGGTGGTTTATTCCTGTTACAATTAAAAAAGAAATAATTAGGAAAAAAAATCAAGTTTTCATGTTGGTTCTGAGTAAAATACCATTAGAATAGAATGCAGGTCAGTTTATACATATTTATGTAAGTGTAAGTCTAGAAGACCCTTTCCAAGTCAAGGACTCTGAAAATGGCTCCCTTTTTGATCCTAAAGTGGTCATATTTCTTAGTTGAGTACTATTTTTTTGGCCAGCAAATAGGCTTTAGCTGAGGGTGATTTTGATTTAGCTTAAATGGATTTTGAGTAAAAGTATGATTTGTTTTTCAGCAACCAACCTTATCGGATATGACGATGTATGAAATGAATTTTTCCCTGCTAGTTGAAGATATGCTGCAAAATATCGACCAACCAGAATACAGGCAAATTATTGTAGAGGTGTGTGGCCTATAATGAATGAAATTTTATAATGTACATGAATATGTTACAGATTAAAAGGAAAACAAAAAGTAACAAAGGCTCTCAAATATTTTAAGAAATAGCACTTTGAATACAGACATCGGTTTCTCGATCTTTTTTGTGTGATTAGTCAGGTTGCTGTTCACATGTTAAGAATTTACTAAGTTCTTGATGTTCTTCCCCTTTAGTAAATAGATAAATATGAAGGACAGCACTAATACAGGTAGGTCACAGGTGAAAACTAGTAATTCCAGGGTAGATTTCCTTCAAGTCCTTAAGCCATGCCTTTTCCTGAAAATTTTTTAGGTCTAAGGAAAAACTCCTCTAAAATATCAGTTTGCCCTGCAGTAGATTTTCTTACCCATTTTGTGGCTGTCTATCTTTATGCTACTGAATCAACTAACTTTCGCTTTCCTTATACCTAGCAGTAAAGTAAGAGGCTATTTAAACTCCTTCCCACCACTGCATATAACATACTCTTTTTGAACAGATGAAGAGCATCCGAACTGTTGGTCACTGGCATCTGTGCTGTCAGCAGCGCTCAGTTCCCAAGTGCTGGTGCTTATGAGTATTCCTCCACAGTAAAATCAAATCCATCTCAATTCTGGCTAACAACTAATGGTCATGTTGTTTGCTGGAGCATTCCCAATTTTTGCTAAAAGATAACACAATTATCAAAACCCAAGATGACCAATATAGACTCTGCTGCCCACCTGTAGTTATGACAGGTGACTCATCATGTTCACCTTCCTCTTTTAAACCTCTTTCCAGGTACAAGGAATATAAATTCTCTCGAACTGCGAGTTTTCATTGGTGTCTACTGATCTTTTTTATAAACTTTGGTATAATCATATTATGACATACATGATTATACCTCTAAATATCACATGCTTAGGGTTCAGCGTTTGCTGATTTTCACCCTCTCCACTGGCTGAGCATTAGCATTTGTGTAGCCCTACAATGAACTGAATAAACTAAAATCACTTCCCTGGTTCCCAGCAAACTTAGATGTTGATGTCAATCATTACATAGTGCCCTTAACTAGGTAGTCACCAAAAAATGTAATTGTCATAAAAGCCTGCTTTTTCCAGTGATTCGTTTATCAAAATCAGAATTCTATTATCTGTGCACTATTACCTGTCCCATTATTAAATGGCCTCCTGCATGAAAGAGGCATATGTAATTATTAAGAGTGCTTTTATGTAATCTGAATTAAAAAAAATAAATCAATTTTAAAGTCTTACAGTCTTTTTCTGCCTCCCAGTTGTTGATGGTCATATCTGTTATTTTGGAGAGAAATCCTGAGCTAGAGTTCCAGGACAAAGTGGACTTGGACAAAGTGGTGCAAGAAGCATTTCATGACTTTCAGAAAGAGCACAGCCTTCCAAAGGGATTTGAAAAGCAAGTAAGTAAAAAATTACTAATTTACAGATTTTACTATTCTTACTGAAGTGTGTTTATAAATGTTAATTATGTGAGGCTCAGAATAAAAAGCAATTAATAGGAGTTCAGAATGGAACAAAAGTAAGAAATAAATATATGCAAGTGCTGCCTAAGCCTGCAGAGAGCAGAGATAAAAGATGGGCACTTACTTTATTACCAAACTGTGAATTTGGTAGGGCTTAAATAAATGAAACTTAAATCATTATGTAGCTTTTAAGATTTACTTAACTAGGATTTTGTCCTTTAAAGACATATAAACATTCTTGCTGCAAGTTTTGGTGCCTCAAAGCTTTAAATTCTGTACAAAAGCCAGGTTTATTGAACTGGTTGAGGGAGGAAATATGTGTGAAGCAGTGGGACAAGTCCCTGTGCTACTGAGGATGATTTTCCTTGTTGTCTGGTGTTTTATTGTGCACAATATACTTGGAGATACCTGTGCTAGCTCTGAATAATCACTTTATGCATAACATCCTTATACACAGCAGCACTTCTGTTGCTGAATTTAGCTACTGTAAAAGATGAGGAAGTGCTCCTTAAGAATTCTTTCAAAAGTTTCAAGGTTCACTTTTTTTGCAGTACTTTCTATAGCAGGATTTGAAAGCAAGGCAAGCTACCTTAGCAACATACCACCTTGCACAACACCTTTGTTTTTAAAAGGACACAATTTTCTTGAAAGTTTGATTCTTTTGGCCTGGCCATTTTGGGGGGTAGAGCGTTTGTAGCTGTAGCAAAATCAGAATTACCGCCCACACAAATGGCTATTACGTGCCAGCTCTGCACAGTATCTTGATTACACTGCTGACTTCTGTGAAAAGCTGGAAGTCCCCAGTGGCTATAAAAACAAAGAAAAATCCTATGCAAACCCCAATTTTTAATGGTGCTGCCCTAGCCTCCATTTGGGAGGATTTGATCCAAAAATACGATTTGATGGAATTTTTCCAAGCCCAGATCTACACAGAATGTTGCCTTTTTGTCTCAGAAGGAAATTTCAAATTATAGTTGTGAATAATATCTGTAAGATTGTTGTTGGAAATTCCAACTCCTTACAATAAAATTTTCTAAAATCAGACTCTCCCATATTTGAATATATATGCCTGCTGGCAGTTAAATGTAGCCTTCCTAGGATTGTTCTGATGATAATTCTGTCTCAGGTTTTCCTAACTAAAAGAACTCATCTGTCTGAATTACAGTTTTCCATTAAATTGACTTGCAAGTACTTTGAACTTTCTTATTTCCCTCTTACCATGTAATTAGTGTCAAAAGTATTTACTCTAGTGATTTTAAATACATCCTAAAACTATAGGTCTAATATTTTCACCACGCAATTTCTGCTCTTGATTTAATAAAAATAACCAATTTTCTGGATTAAAGCATTAAACCTTTATTATAGCAGCCAATAAATGATTTGAGAATAAGCAGACATGCAACATAATGAACTGTACAAAACAGATGTTCAGTGAGAACACTTATTTTGTTCATCTGATTAATGAATTAGTGTGCTACCTGTGATAGGTTCTCTGATTTAAAATTTTTCTTTTCTTCCAAATAAACATGTAGTCAGTATCTCTATGTGTACATCTGAGGGCCTGGCTCACGATCATACTGTGGCAGCACAGTAAGTTAACCACATAGTAATCTTCTCACTGCATGTTTTGAGAGAGCAGTTGTTCTCTGACACCTGTTTTGTTTAAAAAATAATAAGGTGGTGGTATGTCTACAGGACTGGAAAACTCAGTAGAAAAAATACTAAATACATTTCAGTAATCTGTTTTCCACATATTTAGGTAAGTATATGTGGGAGACGTCTGAAAACTGAGCAGAATTATATTACTGTAAGTTAGAAGCCTGAAAAACACATTTGCATTTCTAGCATATTTGTGATGTTTCTCTCATTCGCTTGTGTTTGGCTGTTTTACATAATCAACTCTAATAGAAACATCTTTTCCCTTTCCTTCAGGATGACATGACTGCATTCTACAACACACACCCAATTGGAAAAAAGGGAACATGCAGTTACTTGAGTAAGGCTGTGATTACTTTATTGCTGGAAGGGGAAATGAAACCAAGCAATGATGATCCTTGTACTGTTAGCTAAAGCTTGAAAAACAACATAGGGATTGTTGCTTTGTTTAGTGTTCTGTGTATTTTTCATGTATATATTAACACTATATTGAAGAGTAAACCTGGCTAGTAATACAAAATGCAAACTATGTTGAAAGAAGTGCCATTAAAGGTACAAAGTGCCACCTATTTTTTTCTTTTGTCCCACTATGCAGCAAGTTAGTCGTGTGATATTTGGTTAAATTCAGTGGGATTATATTGATGATCTTAAACTATGCCTTTAAAATAGTTGGTAATTTAAAGAGAAATGCAGTATGAGGTTTTGTCTTTATACCTCTATTATAATTACAAACAAGTTTATTGTAAATTCCAAAATGAAATTCAGTAAATGCTGTAATTAACATGCATACTAATCACTGTGGAAGTAGGAGAATTGGATTATTTTCTTTCTATTTCACACACCAATTGGAGGTGATGGTTGTCGTTGGAGGGAGTTGTTATTCTTTTTTTTCTGCATCAATTCAGTTGACAGCATACATTTAGGTTTGGTTTTTTTTAATTTACCAGTTGATACCTTGATATACAGTTTTCACCCTAATAAAGCAACATTTTATCTCTAGCAATAAATATCACTGCAGTTTCCCAATTGTTGTTTAAACATCTGTAAGTTAACAAGGTAAACAAATGGTAACAAAAAAAATTTTTTTTAAAAAAAGGGGCAAACAAGCTGTATTTAAAATTAACATCAATGAAGAAAAGATATTTTATTCCATAAGCTACCAATGCATGAAAGAATTGAAGATACACTTATTTAACTTCTAAATGTGTGAAAACACTGTATGTTATATGTTGTATTTTAGTGACAGTAATAAAAAGAAAATGGGGAAAAAAACTTTTAAGTGACATGCTTTTAAGTGACATGCAAAGACTCCTGTTGATTTTAGTGGCAGTCTGTATTATGCTACTGTACACACCTTGAATGAATCATTAAAGTGCCTATTTTAGCAGCACAGAAGATACTAAAGCTTTAGAACTGGTCCTCAAACATTTTGATAATTAAATTAATAGTGACCAGCTGCAACTGACCTGTCAATACATTACTCCTATATTTATAAAAGCAGACTTTAAATTAACTTACCAGTAAGAGGGCAAAACTACTAGCAAAAGTGATAGAGTGAATCTGGGCATAAGAGGGGTAATTTATTTGCACACACTTAGGCAATGTGGTTAGTACTTCCCTAATTTTCAGAACTTCTCCAGAATCACAGAATGAATGCTAATCAAACCAAAACGGAAGAATTTATTGTTGAAGGAGGACACTAAAATATAGATGAATCTCTTGTCAAATAACATGGAGATTGAGTTTGGAAACGTTAATTTGGGGGTAACAGAGTAGTGGTCCTTCTCCTCTTCCTTGCTGTAGTATATTTATCATTCAAAGAACAGTGGAGAGGTGGAAGGAGAGATGGGGAAGAAAAATCCAGAAGAAACACACACTTGTAACTCACTGTTGGGGACATCATTGGAGTGTGATAGTACATTTAATAGTAGAATGTTGTCTGAAGGGCTGCAGCATTGCTCTGAAGTCCAGCAAGAATGCTACAATTAAACAGCTGACTCATTTTGCAGCAGTTCAAAATCCTGAATGAGCCACTAGTTTAAACAGCAATCCAACCTAGCTTCAAAATTTTTACTTCATCACTGCCTTATGAGTTATCAAATGCAATAAATTTGACTTGCCTTATTTTTTTTTTTAATTACTACTTGTAGATCTACAGCTGGTCATGGATCAATGATTATATTGGTAGCAAGCATGTCTATTTCTAGTGATTTTAAAAATACGCTAAAATTTGAGGTATCTCTTGCCTTACAAACACAGGACATAAGTCTTGTCTACAAGTTGTAAATCCTATTGAAAGGAAGCAATCCTTTAAATGCAAAATACAAAACCTACAGATCACTTCAGGAACACTGGCATTTTGCTAGACAGTAGCACTGTTATTTGGGTTTGCAATTGCCTGTGATTTAAACATAACTGGACATTAATTTTTCAAAGAGCAGGATAGCAGTTGGGTTTTTTTACATGACTTACCACTTCTTCCCTCCTCAGATTTGCTAATCTTGGTCTGAACTGCGTCACTGTAAATGAATGAAAACCAGCCACCACTTTTCTGTATACAAACTTCGAATGAAAATCCATGCAAACTCTTTTTGCTTTACAGCCCTGAACATTGTTTATGGAAATATAATTGTGACAGTTTTTCAACTTCTACAAAGTACCTCATGTCTGGAAAGACAATGCCATTAATTTTTCTCTTCTTCCTGAAGCAGGGACAAGAAAGGAGCTTGACAGAAATGGCTCTGACATATTATGCCTGCTAAATTATAGTTTTAAAAGACAATAAAAGACCAAGTCTAATTAATGTACAACTTGACTTGGAGATTTCTTAGTCTTTTCAATTCTCAGTTTTCTTTTAAATGTGAGAGCCAAGTCAGTGTATGATTTCTAGAAACCATCAGAGAGAACCCGCAGAAATAGGACAATGCTAACAACCATAAGAGCCAAAAACATCAGTATTCTAGCATACACATTCTCCACCTCAGGCTTCAGTTTATTACACTGTGTTGTGATCCATAGATGTGTGTATGTGTCTATATATACTTGTGCATATTTGTATGGGTGCAAAGGGTTAAATAGGCCTTTACCTTTTAACATGTACACAAAACAGCCTCTATTGAAGTGTCTGTGTGTGTTTTTAAGTCTGCAGAACCAGTCTTTAGTCAAATCGCACAATACGAATTTCAGATGTTTAGGTACTTTACCCATGTTTCCAAGTAATTCTTAAAGCTTTGCTTGATCCACTTGCCTTCTATGTGCCTCTGTTTAAGCACCTTAAATGTTCAGAAAACAGATTACATTTCCATAGTGTATTATAGAGTGCAATGCTCAGAAAGTGCTTCAAAGTAAGCAAGCAGTATTTCATCAAAACAAACCAGAAAGCCACAATAATTTCTTCTTCACTCATACAGCGAGTAACTAATGGTCAGCAGAAGTCAGACGTCTTTCCCAAATGCAGATGATCTCTCCAGATTTACCCTTATATTTCCTAAAGTGATGCAATGACAGCATTTCCTGTTTTACTAAAATATACTCTGCAGAACAACAAATCTATCCTCTGTCTGAAATTTGACATATTCTGTATCTAAAAATTCTCCAGCTACCCTTGGTGGTTTCTGTTTTCTCTTACACAGAATAATTCACTCATGGATTTCGTCATTCCCTGATTTAGGGAATTGTAGGGTAATTAATAAAGGATTAAGATTTTTTTTTTTTATTTCACTGCTTTGTTTCCAGTATCAGAGACAAACCTTTATACTAATGCTCCTCTGTGACTTTACTGATTAAAGTTTTAAGATGATATTAAATATCACATGTACGACAGAAGATGAGATGCACTTATCCTGTGAAGTTCTTCCTGATCCCAAATACTTAAGGAATTTGAGTCCATTTAGTAGTGAAGCCTGCCTTCAAGTAAGCTTTTCCCCTTATATCTCATGTCAAATGTTGCTATTAAATACAGAATCATTTTCAAAGACACGTACCACTTTAAGCTTTAACGTAGTCTGTTCCCAAAGCACAAACTTTGAGAACTTGCTGTCAAAGACTTCAGAACAGAAAATAGGTCACTGACAGAAAAATCATGCAGCAAGCTTATTGGTCTTCTGCCCGTCAAAAACAACAGCAACGCCCCAAATACACTATGCCCTGGAATGCAAAAAACATTAAAGCTACAGGATTAATTTCTTAATTTTCCTTAAATTGTGATATTTACACTCATATAATTTCATTACGTAAGCAAAAAGACGTTTAAAGTCTGCAGATTATTGCTTTGGTGTCACTTTGAGAAACAGCACAACATAACTATTGAATATTAAGTTTTCATGAGGAACCTCAAAAGAATTGCTGCTCACCAGCATTGTGCCTACCCTGTCCCTTCATCATAATGTCTCATCTTGACAGTTAGGTGTCTGTAGAATCACTCTGCACAAGTACTGTTCATTAGAACACTTACCTCATTCCTTGTTTGTATGTTCTAGGAAATGCTCACGTTTTTCTTTTCAGCTACAACTGCTGTATTGCTCATTTGTGTATCATGTGATTACAAAACATGAAATCTCTCCACCAGTTAAAGCCTAAACATTTCAGTCAGTCCTTTCAAATCAGAATTTCAGAATTTTATACAAATGAGTTATCCTGGCCTACTTCGGTGAGCACTGTCATAGAATCATAGAATCATAGAAGAGTTAGGGTTGGAAAGGACGTTAAAATCATCAAGTTCCAACCCCCCTGCCATGGACAGGGACACCTTGCTCTTAACCATATTACCCAAGGCCTCGTCCAAGCTAGCCTTGAACACTGCCAATGGTGGAGCATCACAACCTCCCTGGACAACCTATTCCAGTGCCTCACTACCCTAACAGGAAAGAATTTCCTCCTTATATCCAATCTAAACTTCCCCTGTTTCAGTTTTAACCCATTACCCCTTGTCCTACCACTACATTCCCTAATGAAGAGTCCCTCCCCAGCATCCCTATAGGCCCCCTTCAGATACTGGAAGCTGCTCTGAGGTCTCCGCGCAGCCTTCTCTTCTCCAGGCTGAACAGCCCCAACTTTCTCAGCTGATCTTCATATGGGAGGTGCTCCAGTCCCCTGATCATCCTCGTGGCCTCCTCTGGACTTGTTCCAACAGATCCATGTCCTTTTTATGTTGAGGACACCAGAACTGTACACAATACTCCAAGTGATGTCTCACGAGAGCAGAATAAAGGGGCAGGATCACCTCCTTCGACCTGCTGTAAAATACTACTAAATTCTTTTTGCTTAAACTATTCACAGATTATTGATGTGAGTATTACATGGACATTATAGCCTGAAATAACTTTCGCAACTTTGAATTGATAATTATTTAGATGAAATTTGTGCGGAACAGATTGGTGTCGTTATCTTGAGACGTGCATCACAGGCTGTGAGTCTTGAATTTAAAACCTTTTCCTAAATTGAAGTTTCTCCACTGTAATCTAAATCACAGCAGGCATACTTTTAATCCAAATTCCTTGAACAACTGTAAGAAAATGTAATGAAGGCTTCCTCACATGTATTAGAGACTTGAAGTTTAGCAAATTCAGAGCAAGCACTCCTTGCTTTTCTAGCTTTGGAAAGGCCATAGCATTCTCTGCTAAAAGAACTGCTCACCTAAATAAAAAATAGATTTTCAGCCCCCTCTTTCAAACTGCAAAAGCATTCATCCAAGTACTGTCAGCAAAAGCTTTATGTCTTTTTAAAATACATGATTTCACAAAAAGGACAGTACAAAAGATAAGGAGTCTAGAATAACAACTTGGTATAAATAAATGTCAAGGAAAAAGTAAGGACCTACAGATGGGAGAGAGAGAAGATACTTCCTCTGAAAGTATGCTTTCAATGCTGGACAAATAAATAATTTACTAATACCGCAGAAGGAAAAACTATTTACTTTGAAAAATGTTCTTTTTCAAGCTTTGCACCTTATCAGCAATTAATCGAGATACCTGCTTACTTACAGCATTGTCATGGTCCACATTTATGTCTACTCAATTAAAGAGGTGAGCTGAACCTAAGTAGCATTCATATGACAGATTTAGACTTTCTCCCTGTATTTAAGGGAGAGTCAATATCCTCAATGCTTCCAGATTCCAGACTTCCACTTACAGTTTATCTCATGTTCTTAGTAGTAATTGGGATGTCTAATCACTACTATTAGAAGGAATAAAAGCTAGAATATTTTTTTTTCCTTACTGCACAAATAAGGATTATCGTAGAATCACAGAATAGTTACGGTTGGAAAGGACCTTAAAATCATCAAGTTCCAATCCCCCTGCCATGGGCAGGGACGCCTCACTCTAAACCATGTCACCCAAGGCTTCGTCCAACCTGGCCTTGAACACTGCCAGGGATGAAGCATTCACAACCTCCCTGGGCAACCCATTCCAGTGCCTCACCACCCTAACAGGAAAGAATTTCCTCCTTATACCCAATCTAAACTTCCCCTGTTTAAGTTTGAACCCGTTACCCCTTGTCCTGTCACTACAGTCCCTAATGTAGAGTCCCTCCCCAGCACCCCTATAGGCCCCCTTCCGATACTGGAAAGCTGCTCTGAGGTCTCCACGCAGCCTTCTCTTCTCCAGGCTGAACAGCCCCAACTTTCTCAGCCTATCTTCACACGGGAGGTGCTCCAGTCCCCTGATCATCCTCATGGCCCTCCTCTGGACTTGTTCCAACAGATCCATGTCCTTTTTATGTTGAGGACACCAGAACTGTACACAATACTCCAGGTGAGGTCTCACGAGAGCAGAGTAAAGGGTCAGGATCACCTCCTTCGACCTGCTGGTCACACTCCTTTTGATGCAGCCCAGGATATGGTTGCTTTCTGGGCTGCAAGCACACACTGAAGCCCGCTCATGTTCATTTTCTCATCAACCAGCACCCCCAAGTCCTCCGCAGGGCTGCTCTGAATCTCTTCTCTGCCCAACCTGTAGCTGTGTCTGGGATTGCTCCAACCCAGGGTTAGGGCCTTGCACTTGTCATGGTTAAACTTCATGAGGTTGGCACGCTCTTCTCACTGTCCTGAGGATCTCAAATTCAACTATCTCGTGATCGCTGCAACCAAGGCTGCCCTGGAGCATCACATTTCCAACGAGCCCTTCCCTGTTGGTGAGCACGAGCTCAAGCATGGCACCTCTCCTTGTCAGTTCCCCTATTACTTGCAGAAGGAAGTTGTCTTCCACTCAATGGACGAACCTCCTGGATTGCTTGTGCCGGGCCATACCGTCATTCCAACAGATGTCAGGGTGGTTGAAGTCACCCATGAGAACAAGGTCATGCGAGCGTGAGGCTTTTCTTATCTGTAGAGTACTTTATCCGCAGGTTCTCCTTGATCAGGCAGTCTGTAACAGATCCCCACAGTAATGTCTCCCATTGCTGTTTTCCCTTTAAGCTTGACTCACAAACTCTGTTGACTGCTCCCCTGTCCCCAGACAATTCCATGCTCTCCAGCCTATCCCTAACATAAAGGGCAACTCCCCCTCCCCGCCTGCCAGGCCTGTCTTTTCTAAAGAGTCTGTAACCTTCCATTCCAACACTCCAGTCATAGGAGCCATCCCACCATGTTTCTGTGATGTCTATTACATCATACCCCCATAGATGTGCCCACATCTTGAATTCCTCTTGTTTGCTCCCCGCGCTGCGGGTGTTTGTATAGAGCTCCAGATGAAGCCGGCTCATTGGCTGATCCCCCCCCCCCCCAGCACGTCTAGTTTAAAGCATCCTTGACCAGTCTGGCAAGCCTCCTACCAAAACTGCTCTTCCCTTCTTCATCATCATCCTTATCATTATCATATTCCCCTTCTTCATCATCAGACCAGCTCCACCAGCCCCCAGGAGGCCTGGCCTACAAACTTGTGTCTGAGACAAGGGGAAGCACAAAATTACAAAATGGAATATATAAACCTTTAGAATCAGTTTTGAGTAATGTTAAGTTTGATGGCTTTGTAACAGTAGCAATGGAAAATTACTGAGGTGCATAATACAGAGAGAAAAAAAACAGTGCAGCTAGAGAACATACTGAGAATTCTCACAAGATAAATCATTATAGTTGACACAGTTTTAAGCAGAATAGGACACAGGGATAAGGAGTATCTGGGAGTGGCAGCTGTCCAGGATGGGCTACAGTTAAAGTAACTGATAAGTAGGAGGACAGGAGGATTATTATGTCTCTGGTGCTAACGAACCAATTAAACTGGTATGAGCATCTACTGCGTGTGCTTCAAAGGCTGCCAGAAGTGATGAAGATTGTTGGAAGAAGTAAACGACCCTCAGAGACCACCACCACAATTCTGTATGCATGCGGGAACTCTCTGGAAAGTGATGTAATCCATACGTAGCCTCGTGAATATGTATGCATGCCCAGGGACTATAAAAGGACGGCTTGTGTGGCAATTAGGGAGATAACACGCTAGGTGGAGCTATCCCCGTGTCTCCCGGCGCCGCAATAAAGAATACCTGCTTGTCAGCTTGAAAACTTGGCGAGTTTGTTCCTGGAGTTTTCTCTGAATCAGGTCACATGTTCAAGATACCCAAACCCCTGACTGTGACACCACCCTTTTAACCATTTATTAACCTGGCCAATCCTAGCTTTTTTTAGGTCCTCCCCTGTATCCTGGAGAACTGAAGAAAAGACAAGTCTGAGCTCCAGAGCCCCTAACCACCTCTCCCAGGGCTCTGTAGTCCTTCTTTATGTTCCCCAGGCTACTACTGCCTATATCCCTCACACCCACATGTATCACTAGAAGTGGGTAATAGTCCATGGGATTTACTAGAGCAGGCAGCCTCTCTGCAACATCCCTTTCTGATAAGAAGGAAAGAAAGGTCATTGTAGTAGGTGATTCCCTTCTGAGAGGAACAGAGGTCCCGATATGCAGAGTTGACCCTCATCATAGGCAAGTGTGTAGTCTGCCTGGAGCCCGGATCAGGGATATCACCAGGGCGCTCCCCAACCTGGTGCACCCGACAGACTACTACCCGCTGCTGGTCTTCCAGACGGGTGAAGGGGAAGTTGCTTCCCGCAGTCTGAGGGGGATGAAGAAAGACTACAGGGCCTTGGGGCGGATGGTGAAAGACTCTGGGGCTCAAGTGATCTTCTCTTCGCTCCTTCCATCTTCTATTGATGATGTGGGACTCAATGAGAAAATTCAGTCCATAAACAATTGGCTTCGAGGCTGGTGCTGCAGGCAGGGCTTTGGATTCTTTGATAGCGGCTGGTTTTATAGGGCACCGGTCTGGACATTGGCATGTGGGAAAGGTTTATCGCACAGAGGCAAAAGGATGCTGGGGCACGAATTAGCAGGGCTCATTTGGAGAGCTTTAAACTAGATTCGAAGGGGGATGGGGTTGTAGCTGGGCTTGCCTCAGTGGGACAGCGCTCCGGAATTGATGAAGACTGGGAGGCCTCCTGTAATCCTAGGGTGAAATCGGTGTGCTCAGCTCGCTCCCTGAAATGTCTGTACACCAATGCGCGCAGCATGGGAAATAAGCAGGAGGAGCTAGAAACCTGTGTTAAGTCAGGAGATTATGACCTGGTGGCAATTACAGAGACGTGGTGGGACAGCTCACATGACTGGAATATAGTCATGGAGGGCTATGTCCTTTTCAGGAAAGACAGGCCAGCCAGGCGGGGTGGTGGGGTTGCTCTTTATGTGCGAGAGCAGCTACAATGCACTGAGTCTGTGGGTGAGAATTAAGGGGCAGGCTGGCAGGGGCGATACTGTTGTGGGGGTCTGTTACAGGCCACCGGATCAGGGTGAGGAAGTTGACAAGGCCTTCTACAGGCAGCTGAGAGCGGCCTCACAGTCACAGGCCGTGGTCGTCGTGGGGGATTTTAACTTCCCTGATGTTTGCTGGAAGGACTACTTGGCAACCCAGCCGCAGTCCAGGAGGTTCCTCCAGTGTATGGATGATAACTTCCTCATGCAAATGGTGGATGAGCCAACCAGGAGAGGTGTGCTGCTGGATCTCATCCTCACTAACAAGGAGGGTCTGGTTGAAGGAGTGAAGGTTGAGGGCTGCCTTGGTTGCAGCGACCACGAGATGGTAGAATTCAGGATCTTGTGTGGTAGGGTCAGTAGAATAGCAAGTAGAATCGCAACCCTGGACTTTAGCAGGGCAAACTTTGGCCTCTTCAAGCAATTGCTAGGGGAAATCCCATGGGCTAGGCTGCTTGAAGGTAAAGGGGCCCAAGATGGTTGGCGTTCAAGGACTGCTTTTTCCAAGCTCAAGATCAGAGCATCCCAACACGTAGGAAGTCAAGGAAGAGGGTCAGGAGACCTGCGTGGCTAAATAGGGAATTGCTGGGTATGCTAAAGTGGAAGAGGAGAGTTTACAGGTCATGGAAGGAGGGGCTGGCCACTTGGGAGGAATATAAGGCTGCTGCTAGAGGATGTAGGAAAGCTGCTAGGATGACTAAGGCCTCCTTGGAATTAAAGCTGGCGAGAGGGGTCAAGGACAGCAGAAAGAGCTTTTTCAAATACATGGCAGATAAAACTAACACCAGAGGCAATGTAGGCCCACTGATGAACGGGACGGGTGCCCTGGTGACAGAAGATACAGAGATGGCAGAGTTACTGAATGCCTTCTTTGTCTCTGTCTACTCTGCCAGAGGCAGTCCTGAAGAGCCCTGTACCTCTGAGACCTCAGATGAAGTCAGGTCAACGGAGCGGTTTGCCTTAGTCGATGAGGAATGGGTTAGAGACCAGTTGAGCAATCTGGACATCCATAAATCCATGGGTCCAGATGGGATGCACCCGCGGGTGCTGAGGGAACTGGCGGAGGTCATTGCTAGACCGCTCTCCATCATCTTTACCAAGTCTTGGGAAACGGGAGAGGTGCCTGAGGACTGGAGGAAAGCAAATGTCACTCCTGTCTTCAAAAGGGGCAAGAAGGAGGACCCGGGTAACTATAGACCGGTCAGCCTCACCTCCATTCCTGGGAAAGTGATGGAACACCTTATCCTTGGGGCCATCTTAAGGCATATCAAGGATAAGAGGGTTATGAGGGGCAGTCAACATGGCTTCACCAAGGGGAAGTCATGCTTGACCAATCTCATAGCCTTTTATGAGGAAATAACACGGTGGATGGATGATGGCAGAGCGGTGGATGTGGTCTACCTTGACTTCAGCAAAGCAGTCTCCACAGCATCCTCACAGCTAAATTGAGGAGTGAGGTGGACTGTGAACTGGCTGAAGGAGAGAAGCCAGAGAGTTGTAGTCTATGGGGCGGAGTCTAGTTGGAGGCCTGTATCTAGTGGAGTGCCTCAAGGGTCAGTACTGGGACCAGTATTATTTAATATATTCATCAATGATTTAGATGAGGGAATTGAATGTACTATCAGCAGGTTTGCTGATGACACTAAGCTGGGAGGAGTGGCTGACATGCCAGAAGGCTGTGCTGCCATCCAGAGAGACCCGGACAGGCTGGAGAGTTGTGCAGGGAATAACTTGATGAAATATAACAAGTGTAGAGTCGTGCATCTGGGCAGGAACAACCCCAGGTTCCAGTATAGGCTGGGGAACGACCTGTTAGAGAGCAGTGTAGGGGAGAGGGACCTGTGGGTCCTAGTGGACGACAGGATGACCATGAGCCGACACTGTGCCCTTGTGGCCAAGAAGGCCAATGGCATCCTGGGGTGTATTAGAAGGGGGGTGGTTAGTAGGTCAAGAGAGGTCCTCCTTCCCCTCTACTCTGCCCTAGTGAGACCACATCTGGAATATTGTGTCCAGTTCTGGGCCCCTCAGTTCAAGGACAGGGACCTGCAGGAGAGAGTCCAGCGCAGGGCAACTAAGATGATTAAGGGAGTGGAGCATCTCCCTTATGAGGAAAGACTGAGGGAGCTGGGTCTCTATAGCTTGGAGGAGACTGAGGGGTGACCTTATTAGTGTATATAAATATATAAAGGGGGAGTGTCACGAGGATGGAGCCAGGCTCTTCTCAGTGGCAATGATAGGACAAGGGGCAACGGGTACAAACTGGAACACAAGAGGTTCCACTTAAACTTGAGAAGAAACTTCTTCTCAGTGAGGGTGACAGAACACTGGAACAGGCTGCCCAGGGAGGTTGTGGAGTCTCCTTCTCTGGAGACATTCAAAACCCACCTGGACGCATTCCTGTGTAACCTTATCTAGGTGTTCCTGCTGTGGCAGGGGGATTGGACTACATGATCTTTTGAGGTCCCTTCCAATCTCTAGCATACTGTGTGTGATACCATGTGTGATCTGTGCCCCTGGTAGGCAACACACCTCCCTTGAGACTGGGTCAGGCCGACAGATGAGTGCTTCTGTCCTTACGTAGTCCTCTACTACTATGATCCACTGCTTTTTCCTGGCAGCACCAGTAGAGATATTTACCAGTGCACCAGCCGGCTGTTTCTGGTGTGTTTCCTTCTGACCCCCCTGCAGGACAGCAAAGCGGTTCTGCGTGGGGACAATAGATTTAGGAGGAAATCCCTTGCTTTTAATTGTCCTTTTCCTCCTTTTTTTGTTTGTTTTTTTTTTTTTTTTGGTCACTAATTCCCAGCTTCCCGGGTTAACGGCCACCTTCTTTCCCTTATGAGCTAGAGGGGAAGCTTGAGGCCCCTGCACAGTTTGGGCCTGGAGCAAGCATTCCTGCTTCCTCTCAGCTTCCCTGACATCTTGCAGCCTATTAATAGCACCCCACAGCTCAGCCACCTGCTGCAGGAGGACCTCCATCAGGGAGCACCGAGTGCAGCCCTGCCCACTGTGCAGAAATGAAGAGGAACTTAAAGAAAAGATAATATCAATCTCTTCAATTAGTAGCTGAGTGAGTACAAACACTTATAATGACCTTATAAACAAAGAGTATCAAGAAGGTTTCCTGTATGTAAATGGAACATCAACTGCTACTTAGCTATTTAAATTTAAAGAGAAGTTCTAGCTTAGTTAAATTCCCTCATAAAATCACTTAGAAATATACTGACAGTAAACACCTATCAAAAAAAAAAAAAAAAAGCAACTGCCTTTCATTGATTCTTGTATCAGCAGTGGTGTGGTCAGCAGGACCAGGGAAGTGCCTGTACTTGGCACTAGCGATGCTGCACCACAAGTCCTGTGTTCAGTTTTGAGCCCCTCACAAGAGAGACATGGAGGTGCTGTAACATGGCTAAAGAAAGGCAATGAAGCTGATGAAGTGTCTAGAGCACAAGTCTTATGAAGAGCTGCTGAGGGAACTGGACTTGTTTAGCCTGGAGAAAAGGGAGCTGAGGGGAGACCTTATCGGTCTCTGCAAATACCTGAAAGGAGGTTATAGTGAGGTGAGTGTCAGTTTCTTCTCCCAAGTAACAGGTGATTGGACAAGAGCAAATGGCCTCAAGTTGCACCAGGGAATACTTGGACTCTATATTAGGAAACAAATTATTCACCAGAAGGGTTATCAAGCATTGGAACAGGCTGCCTGGCAAAGGGATTGAGTCACAGTCCTTGGAGGTATTAAAAGGTGTTTAGATGTGGCACTTAAAAGTCATGGCTTAGTGGTGGACTTGGCAGCATTAGGTTTTCAGATGGACTCAGTCTTACATGTCTTCTCCAACCTATATGCTTCCATGATTCTGTGATTCTCTATCTTCTTCTTCATACCATCATTCAGTCTGTAACAATTGTACAGGCAATGACAGAATATTGAAGCATCAGACAGCAATAATAACAGAAAAGACAAAGTAGTTACTTTGCCTAAGAGGAAGTAATCCATTTTGAAGGTCATTTGTCTTTATATATTTATAGTGTGCACATTCTATTACATACAAGGGTTTCAAGGATTACTTAATACGGTGTGGAGACAGTGTTCTCACGGGAGAATGGATAATTGGTACATAAACTCTGAATAATCCTGAAAGATACAGCAAGGCCGTGAGAGGGCCGAGGAAGTTTAAGCAAGCAAGATAAGAAGAAGATGTAATTCACTGAGTTATGAGAACTGTGGACTGCTGGCAAGCTTTCGAGTTTAAATTCTCACACCTGTGCTTAACTAAGGGTCTAACTAGTCACTAAGGGTCTTCAAGACATGTATCCAATCATAATATGCCAAATCACTGTAAGTGCCTGTAAGAAATGGTATATAAGGAGTTAAAGCTTTGTAATAAATTGGCAATCGCTGATCACATTGATCATCTCTGCGTTGTCCGTGACTCCCGCGTTGACAATATGGAGAAAGCATATTACTTTTCTGTGCAGTGTTATATGATAAATTGCTCCAGTGTTGACACAATACATAAATACACAGTATCCATCAATAAATAAATACACAGTATCCATCAGTAAATAAATCTGAAAAGAGCTATATGTAAAAGCTGTAATGAAAGAGTTTTAGGAATAGTCCTTTTACTTCTCCAGTGATTAATATTGTGCTGTATTACAGGAACATAAAGATGTCGGTCTCTGCAGATACACAACACAATGCAGATTGTAATTCTACTTGTAGAATACCAAGTGATAAATTTTTATTGAAAAGGAATACTTACATGAAAGACTCACTTGAAGGTTAGCAAAAGTCATTGTTCTGAACTCTGTGATCAAATGGATCTTTGGGAAGGGATGACCAAAGTCGCTGCTACCAACAATATATCAAGGTTCTTTACATTCTCTTCAGCTATCAACTCAGTTAATTATCAGTATTTCAATATGACTATGAACAGTTAGAGCCTGTTAGAGAATACTGTTATCAACCTATCAGGCAGCAAGAAAAATCTTTAACTTGTTCTGAAGATTCTAGGTTAATACTAACTCTAGTGACACTCAAAGCAATGACTTTCTCTTTCCCCATCTGGTGTGCCTAAGCCCTTGAACCAGATCCTTCACTGTAACCAAAAAGTAAACAGAGAAGGGGACAGAAATAAGTGAACCTAGTTTTGGCACCTTCTGGTTAGGAGTTTGTCCTAGTAGCTAAGGCCGTTAGGCATGTTAATCATGTCTGCTCAAATTCATTGCTTAGTATGATGAGGTGACAGGTACTGTGAACAAGGCAAGGGCAGAAGATGGTTAGTATCTAAACTTTATCTGCCTCCTTATCACCAAATTGGTGACATTCCAGCTAGGTAAATGGACAATAAGGTATGCTGAAAATTGTCTTGACTGCCAGGCTCCAAGTGTCAGGTGCAGCCTGTTCAGTTGGCAGCCAGTAACAAATGGCTTCCCTCAGGGATCTGTTTGATGTCTTCATTGCCAACCTGAATGACTACAGAGGGCATTCTCAGTAAGCATGTGGATGACCACAAATTAGGGGGAGTGGCCAATTCATTGGAGGGCAGGGCTGCTATTGAGAGGCACCCAGGGAGGCAGAAAAAACAAGATGACAAGAACCTTAAGGTTCAACAAAAGCAAATGCATCTAGAATTTAGTAAATCCATTCAAAAATATAGCCAATGACTGACAGGGAAGTAGCATTGCAGAAAGAAAGTTGGGTATCCTGATGGATGTAAAGTTGAACATGAGTAAGAAAGACACACCCTTGCAGCAGAGAAAGCTAGCTACATCCCTGGCTGTTAACAAAAGTGTTGCTAGAAGTTTGAGGGAAGGTTTTCCTTCCCCCTCTATTTGGCACTTGTGAGAACTGCTTTGAGCTTTGAAGTACAAGATATACTGGAATAAGTTCAGTTTAGGGCCATCATGATGGTCAGGTTGACAACTGCCTGGCAGGACAATGCAAAACCAACAGAGATTAACTCTTCCTGGAGATGCACAGCAAGCAAAAGGACAAGACGTACAAAGCAACAGACATTCATTGTTTTTCTTTTTTTTTTTTTTAATCTTTTTTTTAAATAAATGGTCAAATACTGCAACAAGCACACAGAGAAGGATAGAATCTCTGTTCTTAAAGGTGTTCAAAACTGAGCTGAACAAATTTTTCAAGCAACCTGATTTGATTAGATCTGCTTTGAGCAAGGGGTTAGATGAGGACCTGTGGATTAGGTTTGTAGCATATTTTATCTTATAATTAATTCTACACACACTTGAACTCTTCACAGAAGCCCAGCCCATAAGTATCACATTTGGTTGCTTTCCTTAAGCAGCTTGTGATTTCAGACTCTAAGTTTCATCTACTTAGGGAGAGCAGCCAATTGGAACAGAGGCATTAAACTCTATCAAGGACTCCCAGGACTCTAGGTTCAAACCAGGGTAGCTCCAAAATGAAATCCAAATACTACAGACTTAAATGAATCCTAGAGAAATGATACTTCATTTTATAGGGTGACAACTTCATTACCAGATCTCTTCATAGCCTCCTAAATGGTTTGGTTTTCTTTTCCAGTTTCAAACCCTACAAAATTAATGTGAAATGATACCAAGTCCAGTAATTCTCTGCGTAAGGAAGATACCGAGTCTAAGGAATGACCTGATCTGAGTTATGAATATATAAAACACAGTGAAGAAATTTTATAGTGAAAGAGTGTGATTATAGTAGAAAGTAAAGGATTGTTGTCAGAGAAACAGAGATAAGCAAGGACGGTGTGGCTATAGCAACAGGATGACATCAGAGTTTTCCTATTCAGTGCACTGGGTGATAATGAAGTATCGAAACAGCAGCTTCTCTACCTGCTTGCTCCCCAGAGGTGGGCAGGGCCCCATTTTTGTTCGACTGTTTCACACTTCAGGCGTGTCTAAATAGGAGGTTTACAGGTTTCTTGACATCCGTGTTAAGATTCTTTAATGCCTAGTTCTTCTGTGGGAGTCCAAGGAGAGACACATTCACTTGAAAACAAAAGAAGAGTCCTTTCTCTGTCCCTCAGAAGCAAAGCATTCTAAAGAGAATGCGATTCAAGGAAAAGACGGGAACATGGTTCATCACACAGCGCTATGCCTCTCAGGCATCATTGGGCCACAGCTGATCAGCCAGCTGCACAATGAAATTTAGTAGAGGATAAAATAAATGAGGTTACTGCTCCTGACAAATTAATGCTTATTTTTAAGCTTCTACATTTTCCAGGGAAATGGTGTCTCCCTGGACCACCTTGCAACATAGCGTAGACTGCTTTAAACACAATTACATTCATTTAACCTTGAAACACATCTATGTTAGATTAATGAGGTCCTCTCAGTGGAGGAGAGGGTAACTGGAAAAAGATGGGTGATAATAAAGAGGAGGAACAAGAAAAAAACTTAATAAAACCCTATTGATAAGGTGTATAGAAAAATATCCAATATTTGCATTGCAAATAATAAACACAACCCCAGCTAGGGGATTATATTAGTTTTGTCTGTATCAAGGACTGAAGATGTAGCTTCATAGCTATTGCAAAGAAATCCACAGTGTGACTTGACATTTGCTCTGCAAAAGGAAATACAGAACCTTTAATAAAAGCCCAAACTTTCGATCCACCTAACCCTAAGATATCACTCGTATTTAGAAAGTACGCAATAATAATCAAGGTCTGGATTTAGCACACTGATAAGTTGAGAGTTTTGTTAAATGAAATGTTTGAGTGGCTGCATCTCTGTCTTCTATGGCTACTCTGCAGTAATGGTCTACCTGAGCTAGCTTTAAACTGGGTTGCTTAGACAGCAGTAGCAAATTAGCTACAGACCAGACAAGTCAGTGCAAGCTGTAAAATTTCTCAAGAAGCTGAATAAATAGCTCACAGTGAGTTTCTGGCTGCAATACTTAGAGCGAAGACAGACAGATGGACAAACAGGTAAGATTTAGACTTTATGCACCCACAAGGCAGCTAGCCTGGGCAGACCTGCTTTACATTGTAGTCACAGGAGTGTCTCCATCACAAATACACAAGCAAGAGAGAGTCCAGGCATGAAAAATTTATACTTTGACAGAATGAACAAAAGAGAAAATCTCATAAAAGCAAAGCAAAGTTCTTGGTAAAGTGAGGCACAAGATAAAGATTTCCTAATGCTAACACTATTCCCTGTTATTTAGCTTGTGATAATACCTGGTATTATGTGAACTTTGGAAATTTTTGGTATGCTTGATTTATTTGAAGGCATATAAATTAAACTGAATCTGCACAACTTGTTTGCTGTGGAATAGACTCAGTCAGAGATCAATATGATCAGACCAAAAGCTTTTTATTACAAAATATCAACCCCTTATATATTGTTGCTTACATTTGCGCACAATGATTTGGCACATTATGATTGGATATATGTCCTTAAGACCCCTAGTAGCTAACATATAATTGCTCAGGTACATTTATGAGAACTAGACCCTGAAATCTTGCCAACAGTCCACAGTTCTCCTAACTCGGTGAATTCCAGCTTATCTTGCTTGTTTATGTTTCCTCAGGCCTCTCATGGTCTTGCTGTATCTTTTGGGGTTATTCAGAGTTCACGTACCAAATATCCATTCTCCTGTGAGAGCACTGTCTCCACACTTGCTGGTATTTGCAACAGCCAAGAGGGGAGAAGGAATGGTACAGAATGAAAAGTATCTAACAAGTTTTGACTTCTGACCTTTGATCTCACAGTTCTCCCTGGTGAGGAAGTAATTACCTGTAGCCAGAACTGAATTTCATTCTCAATCCAAAGGTAACAGTCCCAGTGGATGTGACCTAAATATCTGATGAGAAGTCCATCTGTTAAGATATTGCCTTGTGGCAGGAATACTATCCTGGGACAAGACACTCCTTGGATCTCAGTACCCTTTGACAAGAGTATTTTGCCATTTCAAGTGTGTAATAAAGGCAGAATTAATATCTTCCACATAAAAGGACAAAAGGGCTTTGCAATGTAAAAAGTCTAAAGCAATACAACCAAGGCAGTGTCAATTTCAGACAAACTCAACCCAAATTCACTCCTCAGCATGCTCGTGTCTTTAAGAATAGACATTAACAGTGGGTTTAAGGAGCAAGAAAAGAAGGAGCAGTACCCCTGTTTGTGAGGTTTCAGTATTTCAAATACAATATGGAAAGACTCTTTGTCTAGCTTAGCAGAGATATATTCAATACTAGGATTGGCCATAAACCAATTTTAAGTGCACACTGCATAACAAGTGCTGGTATGTAAACATGAAAGCAGCATGGTGTGCTAATATAGACATATATATAGCCGCAGTAGATACATTCCTTCAGCTGCACTTAAGTTCTGGTAATGGTGGGTTTGGATTGCTCAATATGTCAGTTCCTAAGCACAAGAGCACAGAGACAGATCTTCAGTATTGTCTGTCTTTATAGGATATTGGAAGAATTTTATCATGTCACAAGTATTTTGCAATAAAATAAGATATTCCTCCTTCCCCCACACCCCTTTTAACACATCTTTGCTGGTACCATGCAGTCATTACACTGCCAAAAAGCTGGGTGCTGCCAGAATACACTAGCAAGAAAAAATGCAATTACTTAAGTTTAAAGGCCATGCTAAATCCTTAGCCTTTACACTAATGAATTCTGCAAAGTGTGGCCTTCTAGGCAGCCGCAATTTCAGATACAAAAACCCCTAAAAAACTAAACCGTACAAATCAGTATTGCAAAGCTTAATCACATTAATTTTTTTTAAATCAAGTTAGCTTTTTAATGCCATTTTATAACAGGAAACTTCTCATGGTACATCTGAGAAGTGCCCTGAACAGAAGCTTGGATGTAGATGAAGGCTGGGTTCAGATTTTCTAGGTCACTGAAGTCTTTTCAAGCAAAAGTATCAGAAATGCAGCCGCCTCCAGGATGGCAATCCTTTCTCACGCTTTACCTGGTTTGCAAACTAACAGGTGACGAGCCACAGATCTAAAGATGCCTTCTTTGCAGAAAACACAACTAAACTGCAAAATGTTTTGTCTTGGGATACAAAGACTTACATAGAATAGCTTTGTCCCCTACCTCCCCAGACAGTGAAAATCTTCTCACTGCAATTCTGTCACCACCTTTACACAAAGCAGCCCCCTTAGTAAAATGAAATCACTGATTTCATTATCTAAAAGATTCATAATAAATATAAATACTTCCACGGTAAACTATGCTGAAGAAGATTTTTGTGTAATCCCTTTGTATTGCAGACCAAGGAATTTCTTTACTAGCTTGTGAAAAGATGAGAATGAGCAGGGAGAAAGGTTTTCCTCAGGACTGAGTGGCAGGGGAGAAAGGGTGCAATTAGAGGAGTTTTAGAGGGAGTTTACATCAACATAACTCACCTAGAACAGCATTTTTCTCAGGATGGTGTTCTCACACAGTTCTGAATATCCACTATTATGCAAAGCAGATATTACTACCAAAAACCATACTGAAATTTATGGTCTATTCTAAATACCCATGAAATCATGTGGAGTCTTTCAGATATATCAACAGACTTTTGGTCAGGGCCATACAGAGTTTCTTTATTTTGTGAAACGGGTGACACATAGAGCAATTTAGAGAAGAGGAAGTCTGGTACTCCCCACCTGCAAACTAGCTCTATCTAATTATCACAACTCTAATTAGGATCATTATCAAGAGTGGCTGAAGCAACAAAACATGACTCCAGTACAATTCCCTTTGGAAAGAGAAAGGCAGGGAAGTCACAACACAGCTAAAACAAATTTATTTCAGTTACCTCTAACATCTGACATTAGCTGCACAAGTGGTATTTGTCTTGTGCCATGGCATCTTGAATTTTTCATTGAAACAAACATGATGGAGGTCATCTGAAAACAAGTTTCAAAAACAATTTTCCAGTGAACAATATCATAATTTTTTACAGTAACAAGCACAGAAATGGAAACACTAATTTTCTACAAGAAAAAATATCTTTGGAAGTTAGTAAATGAGATATATTTCATGCAGGGTAACATCCATTCAGTGCATGTTAAAACATCACCCTTTTTAACTGATGAAAATCAGTAAAATCATAAAAGATGTTTCATTAACAGAGGAAGTACAGCTATAGCATTTCTTTTATAATTTCTTAAAATAGTTCATATATATATATCCATACAAAACCACATTCAAATACAACCTATAGAAAAACATAAATACTTACTCAATAGACTCACACAGAAAAGCTCAATAACATTCTGGGATACTCAAACATGTTTCTTTCTGCATAGGTATGAAAAGTATTTTTACTGGTTATCTCTGAAAATATCAGTATAGAGTATTTCTCTAGCACTGAACACACATATATTCCAGTATTTCCTTTCTAATAGAAGGTGGGTTTTTTTCCAGATAAGAAACTCATTTAATTTTTGTTAGTCTGTCATAGCCCAGCTGGTAACTCAGAACCACTCAGCCGCTCACTCACTCTCCCCTTCTTCACCCCACGCAGCTCCCAGAGGGAGGGGGTGGAGAATCAAAAGCCTGTAAATCCCATGGGTTGAGATAAGAACAGTCCAGTAACTAAGGTATAATACAAAATCACTACTGCTACCACCAATAATAATAATGATAAGGGAAATAACAAAGTGAGAGAATATAAGACTAAAAGGGGATAAGAAAACAATAAACACAAGTGATGTACAATACAATTACTCATCACCTGCCAACCAATATCCAGCCTGACCTGACCAGTGATCTGGACTTCTGAGTGATTCCCCTCAGTTTATATAGTGGGCATGATGTGCTGTGGTATGGAATACCCCTTTGGCTACTTTGGGTCAGGTGTCCTGTCTCTGCTTCCTCCTGGCTTCTTGTGCCCCTCCTCACTGGCAGAGCATGAGACTGAAAAAGTCCTTGATCAGAGTAAGCATCACTTAGCAGCTAAAAACATCGGTTTGTTATCAGTGTTCTCAGGCTAAAGCTGAAAACACAGCACTGCATCAGCTAGTAAGAGAGAGAAAAATAACTGCTACAGCTGAAGCCAAGACATAGTTTCACTCTAAGTAGCAAGTACTTAGGAGTTAACATTTATTCCCATTTTTATAATAATGTGTTTACTACTTCTGGGAACAAAAAAATGACTGGAATGAATAAAAATATTTCTAATAACTTGATTCATGCCAAGTTTTATAAAGATCTTTCTTCAAAGTTAGAAAAGTATGTAATATTTTGCATTTTCCTCAGAACTAACCTTCACTTTCTAAAAAAGGTGAAAGACAGTCAAATGCAGAAAGGAAATACTCATATGATACACATATTTAAAACTGCCCTACACTCATATTTCACTTTCATCATCAGGAAACCACACTTGGCGCATTTCTGGAAAATATTTTGTCAAGAAAAAGCACTATAGACAATCCATAGAAACGGGAAGGGAGAAGGATGTAACTAGAATAAGCTAGAATTCACTTTATAAATTAAGTTTTAAGGAGTATAAAGGTGAGAATATTTGAATTGCCATGTTTGAAGTAATTTGTATTATTCTCAGAGGTCCGTTACCAGTGTGATCACAGATGAACCATAAGGAAAATAATATGGTGTAGTCTGAATGGGACAAATCAGATACGGGGAGCCTCATAAATCTTCCCACCCTTGAAAAGAGGCTTTCTAGAAACGAATGCTGAAAGCCTGATTTCTTAAGAAACCTCAAGTCAATAGACATTATATAATAACATTAAGCAATTACTCCCTAGTAAAACTGAATAGAAAAGTTTAATTGGACCTTTTAAACTTGTAGTGTCCATTTTTTTTCCCTCAAAAATATATATAATATATATTATATATAAAAATATATATAATAAATAAAATATACTATATATAATAGAGACATAATTATACTATTAATTTTATTAATTAATATAGAATCATAGAATCATAGAATAGTTAGGGTTGGAAAGGACCTTAAGATCATCAAGTTCCAACCCCCCTGCCATGGGCAGGGACACCTCGCTCTAAACCATATTACCCAAGGCCTCGTCCAACCTAGCCTTATTACTACTAATAAATTTTAATAAATATAATATGTATTATATAATATCTAATAAATAATACATAATATATAATATGTATTTACATTGTACTTTTGCTAAAGGTATTGATGTCTTTACAATATTTGAGTTTTCTGTAAACTTTTATTACTGCAAATATTTGACATAAGATAAAACTTTTCCTGTTTTTGTGTTTCCTGATCTTGTGGCTAAAGACCAGTTGGGACTTCTAATATCCTGATTACAAACTTGTGCAGAGGCCATTCTGAAATAGTGAGAACCACCACCATAACTCATCTTCCTCTTTTATGGAGTATGTTCTTTTCTGTCATGTGATCTCTTCTCCCTTGACAGACCATTCTAGGATATTGTCATTCTGTGTTATAACAGTACCATTTACTTGGTTTGTACCAACTAAATGAACAGTTTCATTAGCACTGTTTCCACCATTTGACTGCTACTGATAGGATACTAGTATATAGTATAACTAATACACAACTTTTATATGACGTATAACAAAATGTGACATAGAAATTGAGCTGTAATGCCCCAAGCCCCAATAACTAGAAGTGTGATATTGCTTATATATATAATTCTTACAAACACAGTTGTACCGAATATAGTCTCTACATTTTAAGAGTTACTGAATATTTACTGAATACTACGTATTACTGAATAGTCAAGTAAACTTACCTCATTAAATTTTCATGTTATCAGTGTATCAATCAAGCCAAGCCAAATATGGAATTTCTGAATAAGCAATTAGTGTGTGTGGTCATCACTTTAACAGCCAGCTATTAGGAAATCTAGAATGATACCCAAATCCTAAAGACAAATCCCAAAATGGTTTTCAGTTCTAAAGTCTGAAAATAAATGGAGCAAAGTGATGCACAACCCAGTGGTGTCCCTGATTAATTCACTTTTTCCACTTCTTCTTTCAGTAGACGTGGAAAAAGAAAACAATTTTCATTAAATTCAGGAGGAAAAAAAAGTGACTTTCTGGGGTTTCTATTTTTTATAAATTATGTCTTAATACATCTCAATTTTTTTCCAAGTTTTAATGCTTCTAATCTTCACTGCTTTGAATAGGAAGTTTCTGTCAAGGATTTATTCTTTCCAAAAGGCAGGTTTTTAGATTAGGTGCCTGTAAATTAAATCCATATAAATTAAACTTGCAGTAAAAAGATGGCTTAATGTGTCATTGAAATAAAAAATTACATATGGTGCAGTGTGACTAACAGTTAAATACTTCCTTTGCAATCAGCATTACAAAGTACAAGGAATCTGAAGAGGGAGGAAGCAGCTGTATATAATTGAGACAGCTAAGGAATATGTGAATCTGAACACCAGATCTCTCAAGGCACCTTGCATTTCTTTGGGGGAATAATGTGGCAATGACAAAACCTTTTGTAAGCAATTATGGGCACTACACAGTTCTTAGCCATTTGGGTTCACTGTACTTACAACCTTTCAGTAAGGCTCTTGCCTTCACTCAGGTTATAAAACTTACCTCCAAAAACTTTCCCGTGCTTTTAACGTGCTTCTTTTAGCAACACAAGGTCTCTTACCACTGCGCTTGCCAGCTCTTACGATTTTCCATTTCCTTCAGCAATGCAGTTTTGACTTCTGCTTAATAAACCATTTTGATGCACATCTGAACTGTGTGTTATTGAATGTTACGTAGCAGTGAAACCAGAAAAGAAACTTGCTCATTCATACATTACACCCCCTGATTGTCTGCAAGATTCCCGCTACAGACCTTACATCAAGCATGGAGAACCTGGAAGCTTTTAGGCTGAAACGAACGAGCCTAGAAGTCATAATTAGAAAAGTAACCTAGTAGTGAGAGCACAATTCCAAAACTTGCGAAGCCATCCTTGAAAGAAATATTTACCTGTTTTGCCCTCTGTAAAATAGAGATCCATCCCTGGTGGTGCTCACGGCCAGGTTGGACAGAGCCTTGGGTGACATGGTTTAGTGTCAGGTGCCCCTCCCCACGGCAGGGGTGTTGGAACTAGGTGATCTTAAGATCCTTTCCAAAGCTAACTATTCCATGATTCTATGACATTCAGCTTTAAGGTGAACACTTCAATCCTTGTGAATCATTCATCTTTTCAGAAAACAGTGAAAACTATTTATAACCATATGCGCAAGACTACATGCAAAATATTTAACTTCTTATCAAGAACAAGCCCTTGACAGTGTGACTTCTCAAGTGAACTTGTATGATATTTATGTTCTAGAGGTGTGTCATGGATAACCCCAGGCAGTAACTAAGCATCACACAGCTGCTTGCTCACTTTTCCCCTTACACCTACCCTCCCTGGGTGGGATGGGAAGGAGAATCAGAAGAACTTAAAACCTGCAGGTTGAGATGAGAGCAGTTTAATAACTAAAATAAAATAAAATATTGTTATAATAGTAAGAATACCAACAATAACAATAATTAACAGGGAACAAGAAGAAATGAAAGCACAGAAAACACATGTGATGCCAATACAATTGCTCTCCACCTGCCAACCCACACCCAGCCTGACGCAAGCAGCAGTCGGTTCCTTCTGGGTGACTCCCCCCAGTTTCTATACCAAGCATGATGTGCTGTGGTATGGAATACGCCTTTTGCTAGCTGGGGTCAGGTGTCCTGTCTCAGCTCCCTCCTGGCTTCCTATGCCCCTCCTCACTGGCTGAGCATGAGAGACTGAAAAGTCCTTCATCATACACACTACTGAGCAACAACTAAGACATTGGTGTTTTACCAGCATTTTTCTCAGACTAAAGCCAAAACACTGTATAGCGACTAGGAAGAAAATTAATAGCTACAGCTGAAACCAGAACAGTGTGACACTTCTGTGGCTTACAGTTGTTGCACAAGAGTCTTTCCTATGTAGAGCACAATAATGCTATATGGAAGGAAATGCAATCATAGAATCATAGAAAAGTCAGGGCATTCATTCAGTACTTCAAATTCTGTGACAAAAAGAAAGATGGAAGCTAGCATCTTTGTATTTCACTGATCTGCGACAGGGAGCCTGAACGAATGGAATCCCACAGTCCCCATAACATAAAGAGAGCTCATCCACCAGACAGAAAATTGTTTGTCAACAGGGTAATTGTTTGAACAGTTATTCTCCGATCTCATGGCAAAACAGGATGCCTATATCTGATTTTTATTTTGCAGAATGAAAGTCCCCTTGGACAAATTGCTTTAGAACAAGCTTTCCTGGAGCCAAAAGTTTCACATCTTAGCGTGTTTTGGTATTACAGAGTATAAAACTATGCTGTTTTGCATTTTTTTTTTTTTTTAAGTGAAGGCCTAACAGAATTTCTCCAGTATTGTCTCTAAGCTATAGAGGAAAATAGCTTCTCCAACAGCATTCCAAAGTCTCAAGATTTCATCTTTACTGTATTGGCCTATACTACAATTTAAAACTATTTCTGATAAATTCATAAAAAGTAATCGCTGTTTTACTGTCACTTGGGATCTTTGCAGTATGTTCATGCCTAGAAGATGGTAGCCATTCTCAGCACACAGTTGAGATCAGGTGGGACTACCTATCACCCTGCAGGAATCAAGAATGGTCTAATAAATGTAAACAACAGTACAAGTTAAAGATAATTCTAAACAAAAGGATTAATAGAAGTGCTAAAAAGATTTTCTGCCTTCCACGAAAATAACTTTCCCCAATATGGAAGATAATTGGTATAATACATCTATAGCAATGTGGTATATTCATACAGTGACTATCCGTGGTAAAAATTTGAAGATATCATGCATCACATGAGATTAAAATATACCATGGTAAGAGTGTATATAGTTATGCAAACAAAACTGTTGCACTGTGTTATTTAGCTCCACGTACACACACACACAAAACAGTTAACTATTAGAAAAGGTCAGAACTAGATTAAGTAAAACATACTATTTTTAAAAATATTTCAGATATATCTATCACCACATACCCTAAATACTATATAATTTAAATGATCCATACATTAATAAACTTGGACCAGAAATCACCTTCATAAGGAAGGTGCTACATTACCTTAATGTGCTGTCACAGTACCTCATATAAAGATGTCATGGTTCAAGTCCAGCTCATAACTCAGGACGATGATGCAGCTCCCTCACTCCCCACTTTCCCTCCCCTCCAGTTCCTGGAGGGGTGGGGAGGAGAATCAAAAGAAGGCAAGTCCTACGGGTTGAGATAAGAACAGTCCAGTGATTAAGGTACCATACAAAACCACTGCTACTACCACTAATAATAACAATAATAATAATAATAATAAGGGAAATAACAAGTGGAAAGAACATAAAACTAAGAGGACAAAGGTAAAAAAAAAAATAAACACAAGTGATGCACAATGCAATTGCTCACCACCCACTGACTGATAGCCAGACGTGAGCAGTGATCCGGCCTTCAGGGTAACTATCCCCACTTTCTGTACTGGGCATGATGTACTGTGGTATGGAATACCCCTTTGGCTAGTTTGGAGTAGGTGTCCTGTCTCTGTATTCTCCAGGTTTCTTGTGCCCCTCCTCACTGGCAGACCATGAGACTGGAAAGTCCTTGATCAGGGTAAGCATTACTCAGCAACAACTAAAACTAGGCTCTCTAGGAAAGACAGGCCCACCAGCCGGGGAGGGGGAGTTAGGGATACGCTGGAGAGTATGGAACTGTCTGGGGACAGGTGATCAGTTAACAGAGAGTTTGTGGGTCAGGCTTAAAGGGAAAACAGCGATGGGAAACATTACTGTGGGGATGTGTTACAGATCGCCTGATCAAGAAGAATCTGTGGATGAAGCACTCTATAGACAGATAGGAAAAGCCTCATGCTAACAAGCCCTCGTTCTCATGGGTGACTTCAACCACCCTGACATCTGTTGGAATGACGGTATGGCCCGGCACAAGCAATCCAGGAGGTTACTCAATTGTGTGGAAGACAACTTCCTTCTGCAAGTAATAGAGGAGCCGGCAAGGAGAGGTGCCATGCTTGACCTTGTGCTCACCAACAGGGAAGGGCTCGTTGGAAATATGACGCTCCAGGGCAGCCTTGGATGCAGTGATCACGAGATGGTCGAATTTGAGATCCTCAGGACAGTGAGAAGAGCATGCAGCAAGCTCACTGCCCTGGACTTCAAGAGAGCAGACTTTGGCCTCTTCAGGAACCTGCTTAGTAAGTTTTCATGGGACATAGCCATAGAGGGGAGGGGGGCCAAGACTCTTGGTTGATATTCAAGGATCACCTGCTACAAGCTCAAGAGTGTTTTGTCCTGACTAGAAGGAAGTGCATCAGGAGGGCCAGGAGACTTCCTTGGATGGATAGGAGCTGCTGAGGAAACTTAGAGGGAAAAAAAATGGCTTATAAAAGGTGGAAGCAAGGACAGGCAGCCTGGGAAGAATGCAGGGATTTTCTCCGGGAAGCTAGGGACCAGGTTAGGATAAACTTGGATAGGGTTGTGAAAGATAACAGGAAGGGATTCTATAGGTATGTAGCAAATACAAGACAGACTAGGAACAACATGGTCCCTCTCTGGAAGCTATAGGGGGAACTGGCTACCCAGCATTTGGAGAAGGCTGACATTCTCGATGACTTCTTTGCCTCGGCCTTCACTGGCAAATACTCTAACCACACCACCCAAGTCGTGGAAGGCAGACGCAGGGACTGGGAGAATGAAGACCTTGGGCCCACTGTAGGAAAGGATCTGGTTCGAGACCATATTAAAAACCTGAACTTACACAAGTTCATGGGACCTGATGAAAGGGTTGGAACTTGATGATCTTAAGGTCCTTTCCAACCCTAACTATTCTATGATTCTACTATTCTATGATTCTATTTCACGAGAAGAATAAATGGACTGTATGTTTCCAACTTTCATCACAGAATTAGATATATCCAATAAACTAGTCAAGTGCAGGCTGGATGTTTTTTGTTCATAAGCTAGTTTGTTGTTTCATTTTTTTAGATATTTCTCTGTGCCAATTTCTCTCTTACTGGTTTGTCATCAGTTATACAGAATGACAAGTTAAGGAGATGTTTATATTGAAGTGCAAGAGCTATTTCATGTAATATTATTGCTACTAATAGTCTCAAGGCAACTTCTTCTGCTTTAAATGGTGTTCTTTTCAGGAAAAGTGCTTAGCACTGTGATGAAGGATTACTATGGAGAAAACACCATAAGTACGGTCGTAGTATTTTCCTACACCCCTTTTCCTAGTGATCTTCCCTCACTTACACCTCTCACACTCCCAAGGATTTAACAAAGGAGGCAAAGTGGCTGAAGCCTGTCCAGTTGAGCATTCAAAGTTGAGCACATACCAAAGAGAGCAGGTGTGACAGGGAGCCTGGAGAGGAACAGAGGAAATATTACCCAGTCTGAAACATTAATTGAAGATTTGATCAGAAAAATTAATGAGATTAGACCAGGAAGAATGGTCTCTGGCATCCACAGTTTGTCTTTTTAAAACACAGTTTAAAAAAAATAGATAAATCTGATTCTTGCTTATTTCATTTTATGCCCCTTGTTCATTAGTCATTGTTCTTGAGATGGAAACAGAGAAAACAGTTGAGAAGCAGTCAGAATTTATAGTTCTAAACAGTAATCTTTACAGGTTCTCAATAAAAAGTAGTTCAACAAATTGCCAACACTTTTCCTGATTAGAGGTTCATAATGCAACAGATAAGTGACATCGGGCTCAGCAAGTTGGTAATCAGCATCCAACACATAATGATCTTGGTAATTTGGTGTGCATCTATCTTCTGTGTCACATTGGTAATCAGTAGTCATCTCACTTCTGTTTGGTTCCTTGCCCTGCATCAAGACTTTTGAATGTAGAGAACACCTTCCAGGAAAACTAAGTGAACCAATCAGCACTCTACCACCTCCATTTTTGGCATGTGGGATTAAAAGTTGTAGTTGAGAATTTAAATTATATCTTAAAGCTTACATTTATAATTTTATATTTTAATGAACTATACTTGTTATCAGAAACTTCTGAATTATTATTCAAACTATGCATTTTGTGTTTGGCTGCTCTGACTAGTCAGAGTACACTCTCGCTACTGGAACTTCCTCACTTGGTTTTCCCCACTTTTCCTCATGTATGACAAAAGATTTTCTAGCCGTTTAGTACTGCCTTAGCAAGATTCTACTTTGAGGTATCATTTTGGAGGGGTTTTTTTTTTTGTGGGGTTTTTTGGAGGTTTATTAAAATAGCAGTGTGATCTTTTCATGTTGGAGGAACATAAACAGAACAAAGATGCATCTTCACGCAGATCTTGCTCTGCATATATTCAAATACTATCCCTTGATGTGGTGCTTGCTCTTTATGTAGAAAATCTTGGGTGGACATTTTGGGAAGTACTTCTACTGTCTAGCTGTTTAAGTTAGCCAGATAGTTTTCACAGACATGCTTCATAGCCAGTGTAGAAGACAGAGATGATTGGAATGGTGTTTAAGAACTAGATTTAGGCTCTGTGTGATCCTCTGTTTCCATGAATACTGCACGAGTTTAGCCAAATGAAGTGTCTAAATGGCATAATGGAGTATTTTCCTCTTGTACTGCATATAAGAACTGAAAGCATCTTAAAAACCTCACTTTGACTGTACAGATGGTCTCAGAGCTGCATATCAGTTCCCAGTGATGAAAGGAAATAGATGTATGGAATATGATGGCTGGCTGGGAATATCGCCTGTTGTTACTGAACTATGTGTCTCTTTCTTTTTTTTTTTCTTTTGTCCCTGATGTAATTACGATTATTCTTCTGAATGCACATTGATGTTGTCTAGAATTGTTCCTCAACACTGAGTTGCATTCCACAATTTCTTATTTATGTATTTAATGTATTTTTTTCAGCTGTTGCCTTGAGACAGATTAATTTTTAGTTACTCTTTGTGTAAATATGCCCAGATTACAATGTCTGAAAATGCTGTAGTAAGTCATCAAGATGGCATTTTATAAACTAGTGTGTATTTCAGACCACATCATGCTATTCCTGTTACTTCAGCCTGTAGTTAAAAAAGCAAAACAACAACATAACTATTGAGAGAAATGTGTTAGTTAGTGCCACTTTTGTTTTGCAGCACTGGAAATTAAGATAGCTAAGTTTTGGCACCTCCTTTACAGAGTTTGTGTATCTGCATTTTAAAATGCTTGGGGAAGACTTGGTATAGAAAGCATTCTCTATATGCTTCAATTCCAGTGAAAGAGAAACTATAAAAAGCAGAAAAAGGAAAGTTACCATTGATAAATTACTAGAGATAGCTAAGAGCCAATAAATGGATCAAATAAATAAGATTTGCTGGTGAAAATAAGTGTTTACTTAGATAGGAAGAACAGCTAGATTACAAAGCAAGTCGTAAATATATTCAAATGTAACAGGACCAGATCACAAACACTTTGAAGTAGATAGAAGATGCTGGTTAAAGTTTTTAGACATAAGCATGTGGGGTTTTATCAATACAGTAATTAAAAAAAATTGAGTCCTATCGATATGAGACCATAAAATTACATAATCCTGAATCTTATTTACATTATGCTTCTACACTATTCAATTAAGATGAACACAAATACTGTGGAGTGATCTATTTGGAGGAGGGGAAGAAAGGAAGAATACAAAGTAGGAAATTCTATTGCTGATTGAGCACGTAGCACTCAGAGATGGATTTTCACCTTCTAGGTCAGACTGAATCACTTATCTGGGTTTTGTTAGCACATCTTGTTGGTGACCTGCTTCTTCCTTTTAGCAGGTATCTAGAATGCACTTTAAAAAATACAGGAGGTTTCATCTGCTCTTCTCACAGCAGACTTTATAACCCTGTCATCTACTTACATCTTCCAGAAAAAAGTAGATGCCTGCAATCTTTCCTACTGTCAGTGCTGCCAGAGCTATTTGCTTAGGTTTCTTCTGCCCCGTAAGAAATAGGGGACACACATGTTGTGAAATTGTCTCCCATTTTGTGGTTATTGTTATTTTAATCTATTTTCTGATCAGGGAAATGTAATGTTAAATGCCTTTTGTTACCAAACAGATCCTGATTGCAATTTGCTTGGGGGGGGAGGGGGGGGGGAAGTATATGTGTTTAAATGTAGAATGCTTTTATAAGCAAATATAACCACAGTTTGTCAATATACAAAACCCATGAAGGACTTAGCATGCTAGGTTTAGCACCTTTTGCTTCTTTGAATCTATGTGACGTTGACACCCAACACCCGTTTGATATTATTCCAATATTTTTATCAGTTTCTACATAATCTTTCAATGACATTGATTTATAAAAATGTCAGTCATGTATTCTTTGTAGCACCATAAATGTTAAACTGATTCAATTTCAACTTCTTTGCTAGGCTTTCCACCTATCTGAAGAATTATTATAACCTACTTGTTTAGAAAATAGATCTTTATTTTAAGCACCTTGACAAACTTGGTAGTAATTTCTGGTGGTTCAGCCATATGGAACTATAATTTTGAACTCCCACAGATCTCATTTAGTTTTATGCTATGCTGGATTAAATGTCAAAATTGTCTTCATGCCATCTGGAAGAGTTCCTCCATTCTGAATCGTTATATTGTAGTTTTACTGTTGTGCTTGCTATCTAGAGATTCATTCTTTACATCAGTTGCCAGCATTTTATTAAAGGCCCTATATAGGTTAATTTTTCCACTACTGTGTCTTGTAGCTCAGACCCTAGGGTTTTCCTGGAAAAAATCAAAGTGACTCTAAAGATGAGGTAACATGCATGTAAGTGAACGTGGTAAAAAGCAGGAATTTATTTTGTTTAGCTTCAGCACTTGAGAATGCTGTTTTTCTTCCAGTCCCTTCCCTTCCATATGTAATTGCTTGGCCTTTCCCACTAAAAATGTGTGACACTTAGATATATTGTTATGATGGCCATGTTGAAAGGGAGGAAATGTGAGGAGGAGGAAAAAAAAAAAAAAGTGAATAGTCCTTAAATGAAAAGGTAACTGCTTTAAATGTTATTTCTGGGTACCAGAAGAGGACATTTTTCAGAGCCAAATAGGTGGCAGCTCTTGCTTTTGTAGCCCTCAGTTTTGTCCTTTTAGGACAGTCCTTTTTCTTTTACACAAATGCTCTGGGTCACCTACTGGAGTACCTCACTGACTGCAACCTGTCTGTGTTCGCTTAGCAAACTTATAATTGTGGTCAGAGGTTGGGGAAGGAATCTGAACTTCAGATTGGAAAGAGTTTTCTTCCCCATGGAACTGCTGCAGTCTATGCAATCATTTTGGAACACTTTGGGAAGGCAAAAGTGGGAAAATCAAAATGAAATCTCAAATGGCTGTTTAGCAGATGTTTTAATTCTTGAGTCATGGGCAAGCTTTTCTGTCCTTCACATGAGTGTCTTCTCTTTTCTTCCCACTGCACTGTCCTCTCTTCAAAACTCCATTGGAAAAATTAAGCACATCAGCATACTAAGTGAGCAGTAAATTGCAGCACTAACATTAGAATTTGAGATCTTCCTAGTACTTTAGCTAATGGTTTTTTTGTTTGGTGGTTTTGCGGGTTTTTTTTTTGGTTGTTTTTTTTTTTTTTCTTTTTCTTATGTCTGTTTTTTCCATTTGCACTTTTAAGCAAATTCTTGAAGGGTCTACATTTTTCTTCATGGTTTTACAGCATTTGATACTTTGTGTCTCATGAGAATTACTGTTCTTAGATGCAGTTATGATCTGAGAAATAAAATCTAGAATTTGGCCTGTATGGTATTTTATTATGGAGTGACCTTTATTGATACATGCTAATTCTAGGAGAAATAACGTCTACCTTGTGTTCTTCCTGAACATAAACTTTCTTTCAGAAGTGGCTGAGGGGTACCTCATCATTAAAATTTATACCTATGCATTACATCTCCTACTGCTTACACCAATTATACAGGTTTCCTTTCTGCGTAATCTTGTATTTGAAAAGCCAGCTTATCCAACTTAAACTGCCATATACTCTGGCATTTTCTTTACCCCACCACAGTGGAGTCTGGTGACAGCTGTACCTTTAGTGTGGCTTTTGTGAAAACTTTTCATTTTGTAGTAGCTTGCTGTGTTAGACTGCTGTGTTGACTGTGTTACAGAGGTTAGACTAACAAAACAGACTGAGAAGGTAAGGCGGGCAGAATAATAAGGTCACTTGCAGAATTTGCACAAAACTATTGGCTTTTTATACCTAGATAACAACATTTTGTAATACTTAAGTCAGAGATTCAAAACCTGAACTTTCTCTATTTAACTGTCTTTGTTTCTGTAAAAGGGAGAAACCAAAATTCTCATGGCCAGTTTCACTCTGAAATGAATGTATCCAAGTGAGTGGATACAGATACTGGTCTATTCTTCAGGTAGACGAAATATAAGATCCAGCTGCACAAATAAAAAAAAGTCATATATGGGATGTTTTAAACACTCTTGGGATACTGAGAGTGGGTCTAGCTTCTTCAGACTGACAAATACTGTGATTTGGTAGTTGCAGTTGACTGCAATTGGATACTTGATGTGCACTTGCTATAATTCATGGTGATGTTCATCATCATCAGTGCTTCTCAGTATCTATTCTGTTAGTTCCTATTTTATTTTAGTCTGAACTTTGAACAGTCCTTAGGGCTCTCCTTTGTGGTATCGTTGTTTCACCTACAGTTAAAATACATTTCATCTGCAATTGCATGCTTAAAACACTATCTCCAGTGAACAAAATTTATTAAGAAAAAAAAAAAATTCAATGCTTGGTTAGAAAAAAGAACTTAAAAATGCTTTACAGGTGCTTACTTTATCTAGTCTTGAATTTATAGATCTAACACTTAGAAATTTCTACCTCACTAAAATAGCTTATCTCCTTTGTTTTGAACCCTTGTTAATGGGATGCTATCTATCTTGCTTCCCTTAACGTTAGCAACAAAGAAGAGAAAACATTGTCTTCCTCTGCTCATTAGGCTTTTGATATTTTAGCAAGAGATTAATTTTTAATCTGATTCTTTGCTCTACAGGATCACTGTATCACGCAGGACTACATTTTCCAGATGAATGGAAGTGTGTACGTGAGGAAGTTAACAGGAATTTCCCAAGAAATCTTGACCTTTGTTTGTCTACAGAATCAAGTAGGATCTGAGTCTGAGTGTGCCTGGAGAGCTGGCAGATGACATTGCAAGGCTGTTCTCTGTTAGATTTGCCAGGCTGTGGATATTGGGAAGGTTGGAGACTGAGATAGGTTTGAGGGAAAATATTGCCCAGAGAGGCTGTGGAATCTCCGTCTTGGGGAATTTCTCTAAGCCAACTACACACAAATCTAAGCAACCTGGTCAGTCAGTCCTTATCCCATTGCAATAAGGATGTTGGACTAAGGTCCCCTCTTACCTGCACGATTCTGAAAGAATAGATTTGTAAAGATCTAAACTGTCTATGGAAAGGTGTTGGATTTTTAAATTCACTCCTGAGCTTTGAAAGAGAAGAATTACAACTGTGGATTTGAAAAAGAAGTACTCATAGAATCATAGAATAGTTAGGGTTGGAAAGGACCTCAAGATCATCAAGTTCCAACCCCCCTGCCATGGGCAGGGACACCTCGCTCTAAACCATATTACCCAAGGCCTCATCCAACCTGGCCTTGAACACTGCCAGCGATGAAGCATTCACAACCTCCCTGGACAACCTATTCCAGTGCTTCACCACCCTAACTGGAAAGAATTTCCTCCTTATATCCAATCTAAACTTCCCCTGTTTAAGTTTTAACCCATTACCCCTTGTCCTACCACTACAGTCCCTAATGAAGAGTCCATCCCCAGCATCCCTATAGGCCCCCTTCAGATACTGGAAGGCTGCTATGAGGTCTCCACGCAGCCTTCTCTTCTCCAGGCTGAACAGCCCCAACTTTCTCAGCCGATCTTCATATGGGAGGTGCTCCAGTCCCCTGATCATTTTCGTGGCCCTCCTCTGGACTTGTTCCAATAGGTCCATGTCCTTTTTATGTTGAGGACACCAGAACTGTACACAATACTCCAGGTGAGGTCTCACGAGAGCAGAGTAAAGGGTCAGGATCACCTCCTTCGACCTGCTGGTCATACTCTTTTTGATGCAGCCCAGGATACGGTTGGCTTTCTGGGCTGCAAGCGCACACTGAAGCTGGCTCATGCTCATTTTCTCATTGACCAGCACCCCCAAGTCCTTCTCTGCAGGGCTGCTCTGAATCTCTTCTCTGCCCAGCCTGTAGCTGTGTCTGGGATTGCTCTGACCCGGGTGTAGGACCTTGCACTTGGCATGGTTAAACTTCATGAGGTTGGCATCAGCCCACCTCACAAGCGTGTCAAGGTCCCTCTGGATGGCATTCCTTCCCTCCAGCGGATCAACCGAACCACACAGCTTGGTGTCATCGGCAAACTTGCTGAGGGCACACTCAATCCCACTGTCCATGTCAGCGACAAAGATGTTAAACAAGACCGGTCCCAACACTGATCCCTGAGGGACACCACTCGTTACTGGTCTCCAGCCGGATATTGAGCCATTGACCACAACACTTTGTATGCGGCCATCCAGGCAGTTCTTTATCCACCGAGTGGTCCATTCATCAAATTGATGTCTCTCCAATTTAGAGACAAGAATGTCGTGTGGGACAGTGTCGAACGCTTTACACAAGTCCAGGTAGATGACATCAACTGCTTTACCCCTGTCCATCAGTTCTGTAGCCCCATCATAGAAGGCCACCAAATTGGTCAGGCAGGATTTCCCCTTGGTGAAGCCATGCTGGCTGTCACCAAGCACCTTGTTGTTTTTCATGTGCCTTAGCATGCCTTCCAGGAGAATCTGCTCGAAGATTTTGCCAGGCACAGAGGTGAGTCTGACTGGGCTGTAATTGCCCTGGTCATCCGTTTTCCCCTTCTTGAAAATGGGGGTTATATTTCCCTTTTTCCAGTCATCGGGAACTTCACCTGACTTCCATGATTTTTCAAATATGATGGCCAGCAGCTTAGCAACTTCATTTGCCAGCTCCTTCAGGACCCGCGGATGGATTTCATCAGGAACTATGGGCTTGTGCACGTTCAGATTTTTAAGATGGTCTCCTCTCTTTGCTTTACAATTCAGGGCCAAGACACAATCCATCATCAGTCATCTGTTAAGAGAATTATGAAGACTGCAGTCTCAATGATTTCAATGTTCCACCATGGTGCAAGAGATGCTACCAGGTTTGTTGACTTTCAGAACAAAAACCCAAAGCAGAAGCCAGATGCTAACTAGGGATATAACAGGTACATACAGGTATCATATATGTGTAAAAAGTGGAATAAATGCATACATTCAGTGTATATGTAGTTCTCACTGACTGATAATCCATAGAAATTTGCACAATGCTATATATAAGCTATCAAGATTTCATATATAAGGTATTGGAAGAAGGGAAACTTTAAGAACCTTGACTGAATAACATGCCTTCTGCTAATTTTGAGAAGCTTTCTAATGTTTCCCTTCCACTGAACATGGATTGAATAGCTATTTCTAAACTCTCCAAACCATTGGTGAAAAATATGCCTTATGTCTGCTTTGCCCTGGTGACTAAATGCATCACAGATTAGTAGCTGTCATTACTGTTCACTCTTATTTCCTCCTGTAATACAGACAGTTCCTATGCCTGTGCAATAATGAGTGACCTCAGGGGTTCCCTACCTTTCTGTATTTCATAAGTTTTCATTACATATTTTTGTGTATTTTCTTTGCTCTAAAAACTATATTTGCAGTATCTTTAAATCTTGTTTTGCTTCCTTTTAAAGGATTATCAGTGTTGCTTTTCAGAATCTTACCTGAAGCTGTAATTTGTATCTATTTACTAGCTCTTACAATAGTTCATATTTTTTCCCTCTGAACAAATACTTGATGCTTATTGCAGGACCAGGGAACTAGCCTATACATTGATCTATTTGAAAAGGAATGCCTGAAGAAGTGCAAATAATATTTCATGAGGTTGAAAGCCAGCTATGCAAAGGAATTCAGTGTCGCAGTTTACTCTTCAAGATTTCTGCACCATGAGATAGTGCAAAAGGCATTAAAAAGCAAAAGATAATTATTTCAAAGTGAATCTGCAATGATTTCAAATCATATTAGGAAATGGAGGAAATTTGGTTATGTGCATTCATACTGGAACAAAGAAAAACATCCATTGCCTTTTTTAAAAACAAAAAATTTAATGCTTAGTTTAAGTTTTACATTCATCTTGGCAGTTGCATGAATGTTGAATCTTTTATTGTTGTGTGGAAAACCCAATGAAATTGCTGAAAGTTTATTGTATTGGAAGGGTGATTTTTAAGTAATGATATGAAAATCTGCTGAGGAAAGGGAATATTCATTATGTTGTTGCAGTGTTGCCATTTACAGTAGAACACTGATGCATACTAGATATGTGTATTCTTGCTCCCTAGGGAGTCACTAAATACCTTCAGGATACTTGCAACTTTCCCCTAGGGGTGTTTGGGTTTAGGGTTCTTTTCTGCTGTCCCATCATGCTGCCTTAGATGTTTGCCAATGAGTCTGCAAAGGTGGCTAATTAATTGGAAGAGCAAAGAGAAGAATGGAGATTGTACCATATATACCTCTACTTCTCCTTATTATTCTGTCAAGCTTTCCTTTTTCTTTGCTTTTTGCTGCCAGAATCCTGATGGATGCCCCTAAAAATGTAGAGAACCAGGACATTTCTGCAGCAAAATCTGAAGAATTAACAGTTTTATTAAGTGAATAGTTTTAATGTGGAAAGGTTACAGAAATAATAATGCACTTACACTGAGTAATTGCTTGCATCATATGTACATTGAAGAAGTACAGGTTCTCCTTTCACACTGCTTCAAAACCATAGTCTTGTTTATAAAGTAGATAGTAGAGTTTTCTAATGGTTTAAGGTAAAGAGATATGAATGATAGAATTATAGAATCCAGCCCAGAACAGTCTCGGTTGGAAGGGACCTTAAAGATCATGTAGCTCCAACCCCCTGCCACAGGCAGGGACAGCTTCCACCAGAGCATGCTGCTTCAAGCCCTGTCCAACCTGACCTTCAAGACTGCCAAGGATGTGGCAGCCACAGCTTCCCTGGGCAACCTGTGCCGCTGTCTCTCATCACCTTCAGACTAAACAATTTTTTTCCTAGTATCTAATCTAAATTCACCCTCTTTCAGCTTAAAGCCATTCCCCCTTGTCCTGTCACTACATGCCCTTGTCAGAAGCCCCTCTCCAGGTTTCTTGTACCTCCTTTAGGCACTGCAAGCAGCTCTAAGATCTCCACAGAGCCTTCTCTTTTCCCAGGTCTTTCAGCCTGTCTCCACAGCAGAAATGCTCCAGCCCTCAGGACATCTCCATGGCCTCCTCTGGATTAACTACGATAGCTGCACATCCCTCTTGTATTGTTGCCCCAGAGCTGGATGCAGGACTGCAGGGGTGTTCTTACAAGAGCAGAGGGGGAGAGTGGTGCTGCTGGAGAAGCACTGCAGCTGTACCTTGTGGGCACATGCATAATGCTCCTATGGTGTAGAAGTGCAATAGATAAGAAGTCAGGCAAGTGGAAACATCTGCTGATAAGCACATGCCTGTGCCCTGGCTTCTGCATGAGGCAGAGCAGCCAAATGCTGCGGAAACCTCTGACACAAGGTACCATACAGGAAGTTTGCAGTTGCTGAGACATTTTCTGTTAGTGATGCAGTTGGAGTTTACTCATGAAATTGAGGGTGATAAATCCAAGAGTTTAAAGCACAGAAAAAGGATTTTGTTTCCAGCACATGGCACCCTACCTGCAACAAAAAACTGTCTCTTGCAACCTCTACATATTACTGAGTTGTATGTCAGCTGTGAAGATCTGTCTTTCCTGAACTAAGATGACATGTTATTAGTTTATCCCAGATCATTACATGCTTTAGCAAACCAAACCCTGCCACTTCCTCGTTTAGTGCAGTTGTCCATCACTGCAGATGTGACTGTGAGAGGTGTTTAGCTGTTCTGCAGCATTATTATCTTAAGTATTCTCTTCTTTTTGTCTCTGTGCCATCAGGGTTTTTGTTTCTCTCATTCTCACTGCCATGAGGCTACAGGGGGATGGCAGTTAGCCGTAGCCTCGGATTGTGCAAACAGCTTCAAAATACCTTAAAGCTTCTTGTGAGTAGCTGAAGGGTGCTTCCAGGAGCTCTGAAATGTCATATGCTCCAAAGGTGACCATGGCATGCATTGCAACTTGAAAAATAGGGAGTGTTTACTCTGTTCAGCCACAGCTGCTGATTTCAGGAGGTCTGTCCTGAAGGAATTCCTGCATCTGCAGCCCCACAGCATTCTCTCATCTTGCTTGGGTTGTGATGCACTGATCTCTGGCTTTGCATTGCTCAGATTTTACAGCACAGAGTTTCCCTATATCTGTGTGTTTGGATGTAAAGCGGAGGTGTAGGGATGGCTACTGCAGCCAGAGGTTGGAGCTTGACGCTTTTTAGTAGAAGTCTTATTCCAGCAGTGGCACAGGCCCCACTTTGTGCACACACTACCATGAAGTACAGTCAGGGAAGGATGGGTTTCTGGGGTGTAGGTGACTAATTTAGGGACTAAGGGAGCTCCTTGGTGATTGTTACAGTTGTGAGGGGAAGAACTGAGGGCTGAAGATTGCTTCCTTCCTCCTTTGGGTACACAATATTCTGGAATTTTTGGTCTCCCATTGACAGAACTTGGAAACAACATCTCAAGCCTGTTTGGAGGTGGTGGCCCAACAGCAGGGAGGAGTCTCCCTCTCTGGAGACATTCAAAATCTGCCTGGACACGTTCCTGTGTAACCTTATCTAGGTGTTCCTGCTCCGGCAGGGGGATTGGACTAGACGATCTTTTGAGGTCCCTTCCAATCTCTAACATACTGTGATACTGTGTGATGGAGAGAACCTGACAGACTTGGTTCATGTGAGCTCCAGGGTGATTGCTAGTGGCAGGGGGACCATGGGTCTGCCTATGGCTGCTAAAGAGAGTTATTTGTGTAACCAGAACTAAAGGTGTCTGGCAACACAGCAAGAGTTTAAATATTTTCAGAAAGTGCTATATTCCTCTTGAGTTTCACGTAGCATCCATTTAAAGAAGCTTATGATCTTTTGCTGGCAAGTCCAGCAGGGGTGGACTGATGTTGCAGGACTTGTTTCTGGGGAAGTCTCTCATTTCTAGATTGTCCTGGTTCTCTATGGATAGGCTTCTGCCTGTCTATTGTCTCTGCAGGTGTGTAGCAGGCTCTTAGCTTTGTCACAGAGTCATGTCCTGCACTGAAGTGACTCTTAGTTAATACTGTAGCTCAGCACAGGCCCTCCCTAATGGCTGAAATTGCTGTGAGTGCTGTTTTTCATACATACGTGTTTTTTTTTTTTTTTTTTGCAGAGGAAAACATTCATTTTCTGTGAAACATTTTCATGACATTTCTATATTAAAGAAACGATCTTGTTTTCCCCTTTGCTTGTCTGTGGTGACCAGGAGGAAGAAGAATGCCTAGCAGAAACAGGTAAAGAAGAGCACAGGGAGAAACAAGACCAGAAAAGCAATGTGGAAAATGCTAGTGAAGAATAGGGAGAAAAGAAACAGCAGTTTTCAGGTCAGGCAGAAACGACCTCTCCCAGAGCAGAGTCCCAGAAAAACGAAGAAGGTGAGAAGTTGGAGTCTTGGGTGAGCATCAGATTGAAGGAAAGGGTCTTGGATTTTGGTGTCTTGAGAAGTTGAATTTCCTCAGGTGTGCTGCTCTTTTCCTGTTTGCCCCCTGTCCTGGAAGAAAGTTGGAAAATATGCAAATCTGTTCTTTTTCCTGAGAATGTACTTGTTCTGTAACAGGATCCTGAAGAAAATAGAGAAGCTGTGAAAGAGGAAGAACCATCCAAAGGTTCTGGTGGTAGCACAGTTACCAAACTGGAGGAAGAGAAAATCAAAGCAGCCAAGAAGCAGAAGCTTGTCCATGAGATTCCCCATGGAACTGGATGTAAATGATATGCTTCACCTGCTGAAAGATGAAGAGGCTGATGAAGAAAGGTGTTTGAAGTGCCTCTGCTGGGTTAAAGATCCAGATAAACAAAATGAGTTACTTTGAAATGGTGGTGGCTCATGTAGCACTGCTGTCATCAGAAACTGATGTGTATGATGTGCTGCTCAGCTAAAGGAACTTACTACCTTTGATTCCTGTTCTTTTTGCATGTTAGGCCCCAAGACTTGATGCTCAGAGGGCTAGAGAAACACAAAACAGAAAAATAAACCAATGGCTTGGAGTTACTCATATCTGAGACCCAGGTAAGAGGGACATAAAGAAATCAGAATTCCTGGGGAGCACGTAGAAGTGTCTTGTACGGCTTGGTTGATCTGAATGCAGGGGAGTTGTTCGGGCTGGGGAAAGATGATTTGAAGACCCCAGCTTTGTCTTGGTCATTTTTCTGCTGCCTTTAGACTTGGCAAGCCCATGTGGACTTGTTATAAAAGCAAGACTTTCCCCAAGCATGTCTTAACACGTTAAACTTCAGGGTCACAGTATCTCTTCTGTATTCTTACCTGTGTGTTTTCAAACAATTGTACTTAGTCTGTAAAGAAACTACAGCTTTTCAAGAACTGTTGTGCAGAAGAGGGAACTAATGTTAAGTGTGTGTGAAATTATGGTTGCTGCAGCTTTATGATCACATACCTGGTATGCATGTGTCTATACACCTGCTGTACTGCCATCATGCTCCTGTAATGCTGAGAGAAGGAGCTCAGATTTGGGAGGGTTGAGTGAAGAACTCCTGGTCAGAGCAGGCAGTGCCCCAGGAATCCACAGTCCAGCCCAGCTGCAAGAGGGTGACTAGGTGGTTTTATGCTTCCACACTCAGTGGTATTTGACAGGAAAGCCTGCTTTGTTCTTTGCAGGAGAAGCTTTACCAAGAGGAGCATCAGCTTGTCTCAACAAGGGAGCAGAGAGAAGAAATATTCAGAAAGCTTGGCAAGGCTTCCAGTTGGATGGAAGAGGAGGGCTCCGCAGCTGCAGCTAAGGTACTGCTGTTTGTATTCAGGATACCAGCTGCTGTTGCTGACATGGAGATTACCACATAGGCTGAGAAATGGATCCACCTCCGTCCTTTGTAATCTGGCTTTTGCAAGGGTCCTGCTTCCCCAGCACATCACACACATAATAAAACACAGAATTCTTGCAGCCATGGACGAACAGCTTCAGCAGTAACTGCTGAAGTAACTCCTTGTCCTGCTGCACATGCTTCTCCTGATGTGCATCCCAGGCTTTACTCCAGCCTCTGTCCTGCTGCCTTTCAGTTTATCCTGCCTCCCTGTCCATTTTCTAATCTCTCTGTATCACCTTGTCTTGCTCCTTGTCTCTTCCTTCTGCCCCAATGCTTCTCTCCACCTCTGTCCTGCTTACTGTCCCTCTGTCCTTCCTGTGCTCATTACTTCTGTCTTTCTTTGCCTGTTGCCTGTTGTTGCTATGCATCGATGTCCTTGCCTATTCCTCGCTATGTCTCTCCATCCAGCCGGCTCTCCCTTTTTCCCTTTCTCTCCTCCTCTGTCCTGCTCCCTGGCCCTTTTTTCTCTTTCTCTGTCCTCTGGCCCATTTCTGCTTTTAGGATCTTTTTTGTTCTTGGACTCTTAAAGATCTGACCCTTTCTTTGTTTCTCTTTGTTCTCTCTCTCCTTTTTCTCTCTCTGTCTGCATGTCCTGTGCCCTGCCACTGTCCTTGTCTCTCCTTTCTTCCTCCTCTCATTTCCCCCACCACTTTATGTCCTGGTCCTGTGCTCTACGTTTTCTTGCTATTTCTCTTTCAGTAACTGTAGCAAAGGTGGTCCAAAATACCTTTTCCTCTGCCTAGTTGTAGCCTTCACAAAAAAAAAAAAAAAAAAAAAAAGGGAAGCTTTAGGCTCCCACCCAGCTTGATGGTAAAGAATTTGGTTTGGGGGTATTTTTTCCTTCTCCCAGCTGGATGTCAACTGCCACCATTTAATCATGATCACCCTTTGTTTTGCCATGGAAGGACAAAACAGAGGGAAGACTCCATCATGGTCTGCAATACAAGGTATGTCTGTGATGTGTGTATGCATTTTTCTTAAGGTACTTGTAGTACAGATTTTAAAGATGACATAAAGAATGTGCCCACTCTCCTCTGTTTTTTTCTATGAAATATTTAAAGACAAGCACTCAATATAAGGTCCGTTGTGGAGCATGTTATGCTTCTGTAAAGCTTCTTTTAATTTTCTGTTCATGAATGAAGTGTCTGTGTGGTAACTGTTAAATGATGAGAAAATAACTATAAAAGAGGGCTGTACTGGGCTAAACTGGTCTGGAGAGGTCTGAAGTGGGCTAAAATGTGCTGCAGTGGGCTAAACTGTTCTTGGGTGGGCTTAATTGCACTGGACTGAGCTAAACTGGGCTGGCCTGGTCTGAATTGGGCCAAAGTAGGCTTAACTGGGGTACACGAGGCTGAGCTATACTGGGCTAAACTGGGCTTAGGGCTAAACTGGGCTGAACTGGGCTAAACTGGGCTGGACTGGGCTGAACTGGGTAGGACTGGGCTGAAGTGGGCCAAACTGGTCTAAACTCTCCTGAAGTGGGCCAAACTGGGTTAAACTGCACTGAACTGGGCTGGAGTGGCTGTACTGGGCTGAAGTGGGCCTCACTGGGTTGGACAGATCTGAGCTTGTCTAAATGGGGTTGGACTGGGATGAATTGGATTACATTTTGCTGGGCTGGCCTGAACTGGGTTATACTGGGTTTGAAGTGGCTGATCAGGTCCTGTGGGCTTGGCTGAGCTAAACCAGGCTGAATCGTGCTAAATTGGACTCAACTTGTCTGGGCTGAGCTGTAGTGGGCTGGGCTGTAAACTGGGTTGAACTGTGTTAAACTAGGCTGGGATAAGACGGACTGGGCTAAACTGGGCTGGACTGAACTGGCCTAAATTGTACTACATTAGGCTGGGAAGGGCTAAAGTGGGCTGAACTGTGCTGGGCTGGGCTGTGTTGGGCTAAACTGGGCTGGACTGGGCTAAATTTGGCTTAACTGTGCTTGAAACTGATGTGGCCTATTGTGTACAGGGGAGTTGTACAAGGGGGTTAGACAAAATGTACAGGGGGGGTACTGCTTAAATCATAGCTGGCTTAACGAGCTCAGCAGATGTCTTATCAGGCAGTACCAGGACAGAACCTCCTAATGAGGACAATAGGGGGGCTTGTACAAGGAGTACTGCTTAAGTCATAGCTGTCTTGACAAGCTCAGCAGGTGCCTTATCAGGCAGTACTAAGATAAAACTTCCTAATGAAGGGAATAGCTCATTAAACCAGTTGGACATAGACCAGACCCATCCAGCTCCTAAAGAGCATGCGTGAGGACCAGAGGTAAAAAGTTCAAGCCTGAGGCAGACTCGTTTACTTCATCTTGAAGACCCCTACCCACAAGAGGAAGACTACTTACTTCATCTGAAGACCCCTGCCCAAGACCACCAGGAGGCACTGCGCATGCGTGGAGAGCCTTTTTGCTCATTATAATACGAAGCGGGGATAGAATATGAATATGTATAGGCATATTGTGTGACCTAATACATATGTTTGACTTTACAGGATAAATGTAAAAGGAAAATGGCACTGAGGCACACATGCCTTTTGGAGGACCAATCCCCCGTGCGTCTTCAGCTGAATAAAGCATACCTACTTTACAACTTTAACCAAGTTGTGGAGTCTATTTCGCTATCAGTGCTAAAGTGGTCTGGACAGATGTGAATTGGGCTAAACTAGGCTGAACTGGTCTAAACTGTGCTGTGCTGGGCTAAACTGGACTGAAGTGGGCTAAAGTGGGCTCAAGAGGGCTAAGATGTGCTGGACTGGTCTGAATTGGGCTAAAGCATGCTGAACTGTGCTAAATTGTTCTGGACAGCTCTGAAGTGGGCTAAACTGGGCTGAAGTGGGCTAAACTGGGCTGGGATAAGTTGGTTTGGCCAGGGATAAACTGGGCTTAATTGGGCTAAACTGGGCGGGGCTGGGCTAAACTGGAGCAGACTGTGCTAAAGTTGGCAGTGCTGGGCTAAAGTGGGTTAAACTGGCTGGGGTGAGCTGGAATGGGCTGGGCTAAAGTGGGCTGGGCTGAACTGGGGTGAAGTGTCTGAAGTGAGATAAACTAGGCTGGACTGGTGTGCACTCGGCTAAACTGGGCTGGGCTAAACTGGGTTGAACTGGGCTAAACTGGAGTATACTGGGCTAAACTGGTTCAAACTGTGCTGTGTTGGGCTATATTGATCTGAACTGGACTAAGCCGAATGTAACTGTGCTAAACCAGCCTTAATTGGGCTAAACTGGTCTGAACTGGGCTGAACTGGGCTAAACTGGTCTGAACTGAGGTAAGCCACTCTGAACTGGGCTAAATTTGTCTGAACTGGAATGAACTGGTTTGGGGCAGGCTAAACTGGTCTGAACTGTGTTAAACAATGCTGTGCTTGGCTGGGCTAAACTGGGTTTTTCCCAGGTGGCAGGAGGATATTCTTTGAAACTCATTTGCCAGAACAGAATTCCCTTGTTCAGGAATTCCAAGTTAGAATTCCAGGTGGGCTGAACTGTGGCGGGCTGGGCTGCATTGGGCTGCATTGGGATGCTCTAAAATGTGCTGTGCTGGGCTAAATTGGGCTGAAGTGGGTTAAAGTGGGCTCAAGATGGTTAAGGTGTGATGGACTGGCCTGAATTGGGCTAAACCCTGCTGACTGTGCTAATTTGGTCTGGACAGGTCTGAATTGAGCTGAACTAGAGTGGACTGGGCTGGGCTGGGCTGGGCTAAGTTGGTCTGGACAGGGCTAAACTGGGATGAACTTGGCTGAAGTGGGCTGGACTGGGGTAAACTGGAATTGACTGGTGCTGGGCCTCTTCTGCAGACAATGAGCTTTGCAACAGTGCCACCCACATTGATGTCGCTCGCTTTCCCACCTCAAAGTCCATTTGAAACCAAACTCTACAGCACCCAATCTTGGCTGTCCTGCAGAATAGTGGATAGAGCAAGAACATCTGGCCTCTGTTCCCACAGCCGAAGAGCCAGGAGGGAAATCTGGTGCTGGGCCTCTTTCGCAGACAGTGACCTTTGGGGGCAGAAGGGGGGCGGAGTGAGAAGAGACCGAAAGAGGGGAGGTGCTCGGAGTGATTGACGGGCGCCTCAGCCAATGGGGGCAGAGGGGGGGGAGTGGTCAGAAGAGCCCGAAAGAGGGGCGGTGCTCGAAGTGATTGACGGGAGCCTCAGCCAATAGGAGCAGAGGGGGGGCGTGGTCAGAAGAGACCGGAAGAGGGTCGGTGCTCCGGGTGATTGACGGGCTCCTCAGCCAATGGTAGCACAGGGGACGTGGTCAGAAGAGACTGGAAGAGGGTCGGTGCTCCGGGTGATTGACGGGCTCCTCAGCCAATGGTAGCACAGGGGACGTGGTCAGAAGAGACCGGAAAGGGGGCGGTGCTAGGGTGATTGACGGACGCCTCATCCAATGGAGGCAGAGGGGGGCGGAGTCGAAAGAGACCGAAAGAGGGTCGGTGCTCCGGGTGGTTGACGGGCGCCTCAGCCAATAGGGGCAGAGGGGGGCGTGGTCAGAAGAGGCCGGGAGAGAGGCGGTGCTTGGGGTGATTGACGAGTGCCTCACCCAATGGGGGTAAAGAGAGGGCGTGGTCGAAAGAGACCGGAAAGGGGGCGCTGCTCGGAGTGATTGACGGGCGCCTCAGCCAATGGGGGCAGAGGGGGAGGCGTGGCCAGAAGAGACCGGAAGAGGGGCGGAGCTCGGGGTGATTGACGGGCTGCTCAGCCACTGGGGTCCGCGGGTTGCATGCAAGCTGTTTCCAGTGCCACTGCAGCTCCGCCTCCTGCAGTACCGGCTTTCGGCAAGAGGATGGCAGCAGCTAACGTTCCACTGAGCCACTCGTTTGCCCCGCCCCATCTCCGCTGCCTGCAGTACCGAATTTAGAGTCACAATGGCAGCAGCGAACCGTGCCCCGCGCCACGCCATGTCCCCCCCCCCATACCTACAGCACCTGCAGTACCGACCTCTTGGTACGTGGTGGCAGCACACGGTCGCTTTTCGGTCATCATCATGGCTTGACTTCACGAACGAAGATTTGGGAAGGGGTTTACCCACACTTACTACAGGCGCGCTGATGACTAAGAAGGCCAATGTGGGATAGGCCAATCCGGCTACAAAAAGCAAAACAGAAGGTCTCCTTGGGTGATACAGGTGGGGCGCGATTTCTTTCTGCGTTGTCTTTTCTCCTCGAGACTAGTTCTTCGTGAGCTCTCAAAGAGTCAACAGCATTATGTATGGTGTTCCTCCAAGTCTCCCGATTGGAGGCCAAGGTGGACCACTGATGGTAGTCAGTATGGCCAAGGCTAAGGTATTGTTTCAGGGAGTCCTTGTATCTCTTCTTTGGGGCACCTCTCTTGCGGCTACCGGTGGCAAGTTCACCGTAAAACACGATCTTGGGGAGGCGGTGATCCTTCATTCTAGAGACGTGCCCTGCCCAGCGCAGCTGCAATTTCAGCAATGTGGCCTCGATGCTGGTGACCCCTGCCTGTTCGAGGACAGTGACATTAGACACATAGTCAGTCCAATGGATGTTTAGATTGTCGGAGGCAGTGCTGATGAAAGCGTTCCAGGAGTCGCAGGTGATGACGGTAGATGACCCATGATTCAGACCCATATAAAAGAGTAGACAATACAATGGCTCTGTAGACACTGATCTTTGTACTTTTCTTCAGGTGTTTATTACACCAGACTCTTTTATGGAGTTTTCCGAAGGCTCTATATGCCTTTGCTATTCTGTTGTCTATCTCTTTGTCGATCGTGGCATCCGAGGAAATGATGCTTCCCAGATAGCTGAACTGCCTTAAGCTCTGACTCGCCGATGGTAATATGGGGATGGCAAAGGGCTGAGAGCAACGGCTGCTCCCATCCCACTTTACATCCCCCGGGGACATCAACTGCCGACTGGGGACCTGAAGACTTTGCAATACCAGGGCTGGGCTAAGTTGCTAAGGGAACTTTTATTAGAGATTCTTTCAGGCTTGTTCACTTTTATCCCTCTGTGCTTGCGTTGCAGCAGTTTACAATCACATTCTGCTCTTGCGCTCTTTATTCTCTTTATGCGTTTGTATGGATTTGGAGTTTTTTTTCAGCTGTCCCTGCTTTTTAGTCTCCTTTAGTAACTCTTTTTATGAGCGTCCCATACCTAAAATGACATGAGAAACGGGCAAAAATGGTTTAAAGCAGATTACAAATGGTCAAAAATGGAATAGAAATGGCCCAAAATGGATTAAAATAGGTAAAAAGTGGGTAGAAAAGAGAAAAAATGGCTTAAAACGGGTTAGAATCGGGCAAAAATGGGACAAAAATGGCCATGAATTGTTCAGAAATAGCCAAAAAAAGCTTTACATGCGTTAGAAATGGGAAAGTTGGGTTTAAAATAGCCAAAAATAGCTTAAAACCGGTAAGAAAAGGGCAAAAAAATGGGATAGAAATGGCCCTAAATAGTTTAGAAATAAATAAAAAAGCTTAAAATAGGTTAGAAATGGGGAAAAATGGGTAACAAGGAAAATGGCTTAAAACGGGTGAGAAATGGGCAAAAATGTGTTGGAAGTGGCAAAAAATTGCTTCAAAATGAAGAAAAATGGTTTAGAAAGGGCCAAACTGGCTTAAAACAGGTTAGAATGGGACATAAAAAAGCTTCTAGCCACAAATGGCTAAAAATGGCATAAATCATGTTAGAAGTGGCCAAAAATAGGTTAGAAATGGTCAAAACCAGCTTAAAACTGGGGACAAATGGGCAAAAATGGGTTAGAACAAGAAAAAAGTGGATTAAACCGAGTTAGAAATGGGCCAAAATGAGGTGGAAATTGAAAAAAAATTGCTTTAAACGCGTTACAAGTGGCCAAAAATGGCTCAGAAACGGCAAAAAGAGTTTAGAAATAGCAAGTAAAAGCTTAAAACGGTTTATAAGTGGCCATAAATGCATTAGGAATAGCCAAAAGAGGCTTAAAATGGGTCAGAATTCAGCAAAAATGGGTTGGAAACAGCCAAAACCAGTTTAGAAATACAAAAAAAAATAAAAATAATGGCTTAAAATGGGTTAAAAATTACCAAAAATGGCTTAAACCAGGTTAGAAAAGATCAAAAAATGGTTAGAAGTGGGAAAAAAAAAATGCGTATAATGGGTTAGAAGTGGCCAAAATTGAGTTAGAAATGGCCAAAACCGGTTTAGAAATGGGGAAATAGATGTAAAACGGGTTGCAAATAGCAAAAAAAAAGGCTTAAACTTGTCAGAAATGGGCAAAACCCGGATAGAAATGACCATAAATGGCTCCTTCTTTCCCTCCCTCCTTCAATCCTTCCTTTTTTCCCCTCCCTCCTTGCTTCCCTGTCTCCTTTTTCCCTCCCACCTTCCTGCAGAATGAGAGTGCATACAAGAGCAGAGGTTCTGAGACAATCGAATGGAAGAGAAGGCAAGAGTACAACTGAATATGGGGAAGAGAATAGAAGGGAACAGAATCCAAGAGATTACTGGAGAAGAGCATCTAGGGGAAAAGAGTATCAGGGAACGTGAGAGATCTAATAGAATCTAAGATTAAGATTAGAGAATTGAAGAGCATCTAAGAAGAGAATATAGGGGGAGAGAATATCATGGAATAGAAGAGAATCTAAGATTAGAAGAGTAGAGAATCTAAGAGAAGACAAGAGAGAAAAATTGAAGAGCATACAGGAAAAGGGAAATTTAGAGAATCTAAGAAAAGGAAACGGAAGAGACTATAAGGGTATACAAGCAAATAAAGGAAGAAGGGAATCTAAGAGAAGAATACGTAAGCAAATATAGAAGAGAGACGGGAATAAGCGAAAACACTACATAGGATAAGACAACGTAAGAGAAAATAAGAAAATGTAAGACTACAGAAAAAGGGAAGAGACTCTAAGAGAGCATAAGGGAAAATAATGTAAGAGGAATATACGAGGAGAGACTATAACAGCATCTAAGATAAGGGAAGAGAACGTAAGAGAATCTAAAAGAGAAGGGAATGTAAGAGAATATTAGAGAACATAAGGGAAGGGAAGAGACTAAGAGACTATAGGACAACTGAAGACAGTAAAGAGAAGGGAAGAGAAGAAAATGCAAAAGGAGAGAAGAGAAGGGAGTGGAAGAGAACAGAGATTAGAAAAGACTAGGAGAACATATGGAAAGAGAATATAAAAGAATCTAAGAAAACAGAACCGGAAGGGCAGAGACTGTAAGGAAATGGAAGAGACTAAGAGGATACAGGAGAGAAGTACAAGAGGAACCAGGAAGGGAAGAGAGACAGACGGGAAGGGAAGAGACTTAGTAAGAGAGTATTAGAGAGGACAAAAGGCAAGTGCTCCTGGCCTGATGACATCTATTTTTTCAGGGCAACTATTTAATTGCATTAAAAGCAGGAATCATTAAATATACATAGTCTTGTCTGTCACGGAGCTTCATCAAGCCGTGAGAGGCAGCTGCACAAAGGGAATCCTTTCTCTAAGGGAAGCGGCTGAGCAGTGATCTGTTATAGCCACCCATCTATGTGAGCTGTGCTGCGACACTAATGCCACCGACAGAGCAGACAGGCTCTGGCAGCAGGCACCGAACAGGAGGGGATGCTGCTGCGTGCACGGAAGGCAGAGGCACATGCCCACAGCGCTTGCTGCCTGTGCCCTAAGCACAGAGTTTTCCATTCACATCCCCAGTGGCCTTACCTCTTCCTCCCGTGCCACTTTGCCATGCTTCATGGCAGCATCCACGGACCTTATCCCTGTACGGCTGGGTTCATCATCACACTGCCTGCTGGGCAGCATGCATCACCTGCAGGGCTCTGTGATCACCAGGGTGCGGCAAAGGCAGCAGCAAAGAGGGGTCCCTTGGAAATGTGCTGTCTGCCTGCAGGCACCGCTCCGTTACGGCGTCTTCTTGACATCAGGGGCTAAATACCCATCTCTGTCCCTGCGAGCGCGTGGTGCCCGGGGCTGCCGGGAAAGCCAATCTCTGGAACAGGCTGTGTGTGTTCTGGTCTGTAAGCCCCCCCCCACCCCATCAGCTATGGTACAGACGAAGCCTTGTCACTGTCAAATGTTTAGCAGGTAATACCCTTTAGTGAACTAGAAACCTGCACTGACGCCGCACGCCTGGCAGGCTAGGAAAGGTAGATGCATTTGGGGTTATGCACACGAAAGCTCTACATCCTCCTGCGGTTCAAGTGCCATTGTTCTCGTAGGTAAATGGAAAAGCAGCCTCAGGCCTCCTGCTGGGATCAGGGGTCCTTCAGCTGCACCAGAGGAGCTTTGCTTTCAAGATGCGATACTTGCTATGCTGGTACGTGACCAGCTCAAATAGGTTGAAATAAAAGTGAATTTGCCCAGAGCTGGGTGTTACTTGCATTGGTACTGTTACTTGTGGTAGCAAACATTTATTGTGAACCACATGCTGAACAGACCTCAGGATTTCAAATAAGCCAGTTTGCCCTCCCTGGCTGCACTAAAATATGTTCCCCCAGATGAATTTAACCTCGTGTCAGCAAAGCACTTTAGCTCTAGGTACCAAAGACGAGCTTCAGCAAGGGCACAATCCCACCAGACACACCAAAGAGCGTGAGGATGAGAAGCCCTTGCGTAAGAAAGAAGGGTAATTGTGGCTTTGGGGTATTAAAGAGACCCTCAGCAGCTGTAGGGAAACGCCTGCATTCCCTAGGGTTCTCATCACAGGATCACGGAATGGTTCTGGTTGAGAGGAACCTCTAAAGGTCATCTAGTCCAACGTCCCCTGCAATGAGCAGGGACATCTTCAACTAGATCAGGGTGCTCAGAACCACATCCAGCCTGGCCTTGAACGTCTCCACGGCTGGTGCATCCTCCACCCCTCTGCGCAACCTGGGCCAGTGCTTTACCACCCTCAGTACAGAAAAAGAATGGGGCTGACCTACAGCTCCTGGTTCTCCCTCCCTTTCTCCATTGCAATGATCTCAAATCAGGAAAGCAAATCAATCTGAGATTTCCTGTGACAATGTTTTCAATCACATGAATGTAACTGACTGGAAGGGAAAAAACTTCTTGAATTAAGCACGTAAACAAGTTGAACAAAGTAATTTCTTCCTTGTTCAAGCAGAGGATGTGCTTTTGCTCTGATTTACTGGCCCCAGGTATTTCTATAGCAGGATCTAGATCTGTCCAGCTGTTAAAAAAGTGTCACTCTGCATTTACGCCAATGTTAAGAGGAAACAAAGGCCTGCATCCCGATCTTGAGCCCCAACTCAAGAGGGATGTGGAGCTGCTCGAGTGAGCCAGAGGAAACTACGGTGACGCTGCAAGGGCTGGAGCAGCTCTGCTCTGGAGACAGGCTGAGAGAGCTGGGCTTGTTCAGCCTGAAGAAGAGAAGGCTCCTTAAGGGGAAACCTTAGAGCAGCTCCAGTGCCTAAAGGGGCTACAAGAAACCTGGAGAGGGGCTTTGGACAAGGACCCGTAGGGACAGGGCAAAAGGGGACGGCTGCAACCTGACAGAGGGGGGACTGAGACAAGCTCTCAGGCAGAAGCTCTTCCCTGTGAGGGTGCTGAGGCGCTGGCACAGGGTGCCCAGAGGAGCTGTGGCTGCCCCTTCCCTGGCAGCGTTCAAGGCCAGGCTGGATACAGGGGCTTGGAGCAACCTGCTCTAGTGTGATGTGTCCCTGCCCGCCCCTGGCAGGGGTTGGAACTGGATGAGCTTTAAAGTCCCTTTCAACATGAACCATTCCATGATTCTATAAAAAAATGCAGAAATGGGGAGGAGAACTACAGGCCAATTACAGACCAGTTGGGGAAAGCAGAGGGTAAATGCATTTCCTATCCTGGCAAGGCCAGAGGAGTATGTGCTACAATTACCAGACATACCTCCGCTCTCCTCTGTTGCTTCCCATTAGCAGAAACCTTTCTTTCCTTTTCGGTCTTGCAGCTGAAAGAAAGAGGTTAAAAAAAACTTCTGGAGCTCCTGAAAGGGTCTGTTCTGGCACACACAATGTCCACACAAGTGCACGCTGCTCCAAAACAGAAGGGTTCTTGTATTTACCTAGGAGCAAGAACTGGGTTTTTCTTCAGTTCAAGCAACCACTGACATGAGTCCACAGCATCAATACTGATGAGGCTGATAGGCTGGTGTGTCTAATACCAGATATCACATCTTCCACAGGTC